>NW_027453858.1:808125-830625 GCF_040206685.1 Ascaphus truei | reverse complement strand
GAAGAATACAGATGAAGGTGTATTACAAGTAGAAGACCCGTGGATTGGTTTGGATTTTTAGTTTAATGTTTATTATTTTCAATGGTTTATTATTTTATGGGTTCCTGATCGTGGATTGGTTCGTGAGTAAGCTGGGCAACGGGAGTCGGTGGGGGCAAGTAATGGTAAGTGAACTACAGTAAAGAAATTTATTTTATTTAACTTGTTAATTTTTTCAAAAGGTTTTTTAACCTGTGTATTTTTTTTTTTTTTGTGGTATATCATTTCTTGCCACTGTATGTATGTATGTACAATATATATGTCTAGAGAGATATACTGTACAGTATACATTCAGGGTAAGAAATGATGATGTTTTAAAAGCTGGATTAGATGTGTTTTTAATTATTTTGTGAGTTTAAAGTATTTTAAAATTAGATACTGTAGATGTATTCCTTGGTATTGTATTGTGTGTTTGAGGAAGGTCAGGTATACTGTAGGTACTGTAGGCTTGGTTTGGAAAGGTTGTATTTTTGTCGGTACTTATATTTTTTCAAAGGCTTAATTGTTCTGCTCTAGGCGTGAATCTGTTAATGGTTTCATTGTTCATGATTGAGTGTGAAATGTTTAGAGATCTAAATAATGATTGCTAATTGATTTTTGTTTACGTTGATTAATTTGCAGAATGTATACAGTATGGTGCATAGATTTTATGCATTTTGGAATGTGACTTTTTTCATTGGTTTGTGATCATATACAGTACAGTAGATTGTGAGATCAGTTAGGATTTTTAAAGGAAATTGATTTTAATGTAGTGTCTGTATGGAGAAGTGTTTGGTTGTAGAACAGTATGGTTTTGATAACCCTTCTACATTTATTTGTACTGTATATTTGGTTTATCATGGGTGTGTATATAACGTGTGTATATATATATATACTGTATATATCTCTCTCTCTCTCTTTCTCTCTGTCTCTCTGTATGTATATATATACAGTATATATATATAGTTGCATGATGAAGCCACAGTACAAATTCATGGGTGAAGGGTGGGTATCGTGCCTGTGTGGCTTAACCCCTTAATTACCTTTGCGGTTATTATCCGATAAGGTGTTTAAGGGGTTAATTGATATCTGAATGTAATTGCAATGTATTGGCTTGGTTTTGGCTATGTTTTGTGTGGGCAAGAGAAGGAAGGCGCTGGCGTCGGACACTTCGTATTGATGAGGTCAGTAGTACTTTATTTATTTGTATATGCTAGTTAATGTTTTTAATAATGGGCAATTAATCTATTATCCATATCTGGATAATAGTTATTTTGCACATTATTGTACTGTAGGTGTTGGGGGGGAGGGTGTATGTATTGAATGTATAGGCCAGGTTTATTTTTTTTACATTCAGGGTTACTTCCGTGGTTTTGCGTGGGACCTCTGGAGACCACCCGCGGGGAATCCTCGGGTATCCTAAAGGGTAGCAGGCTGGTGGTTCCACGGGTGACACATGCGGGGATGATGATGTGTGGTCCCACTTCTGTGGGGGCACCGCGGACCCGTAGTCTGCGGGCATGACGATGTGTGGTCCCACTTCTGTGGGGGCACCTCCGAGCCGTAGGTGCGGGGATGATGATGTGTGGTCCCACTTCTGTGGGGGCACCGCGGACCCGTAGTGAGCACCCGTGAGTTCCCCAGACCCCCATGGGAACCGCCCGAGGCCCCGCAGACACCTGTGGGTTTGACCCGGGGCTCCCAGACATCCTTGGGCCTACCGTGTGGACCCAATTGTGGCTCACGGTGACCCAAGGAGACCACCTGAGCGCCATGGTGCTGGCAGGATCCACCAGCAGGCCTCCAGAACCTGTGGAATGCTGCTGGTAAACTGTAGGTCTGTCCAGGTGCCCTGCCAGCCCACCGGGGACTAGCGTGGGGCTACGTTATGGACCCTGAATGTAAAAGAATAAATCTTGTATTTATGGGGGGGGGGGGCACAGGGGGTGGGTAATGTATTTAATAAATAGAATGCTGTTTATTGTGGGTGATTGTACTGTTTTTATTGTGGGTACTGGGGTGGGGGTGGGGTGTTTCCCCAACGGTATGTGGGTAGGCCTCCCTTGTGGGTAGTTAGTGGGTGAGGGTTGAGGGTGGTTAGGCCTCACGGGGTGGGGGGTTAGAGTGGGAGGGTATGTACAGTAGGCGTCCCGAGTGGTGGGTGAGGGCGGGTTAACCCCTTCATGACTGTAGCGGTTAATAACCGCTATGGTGATTAAGGGGTTAGGGGACATTACTTTGAAAGTGTTATTTTTTTTCTCTGTTTTACTGTACAGCAGCGGAGGTTGCCATGGGTAGTGGGTAGTGTATTGAATGTATTTATTGGTTATTATGCCTTAACCCCTTCATTACCTTAGCGGCTATACGCTATGCTAATGAAGCCTCGTTTCTGAACTTTTAATAATATTGTGCAGGAGCAGGGGGTCCCCTGAGATTAGATTTCTGTCTCAGGGAACCCCCTGCTCACTCTACAATATTATTAAAAAGACAGAAATGCTGCTTCTTTACCATAGCGCATAGCCGCTAAGCTAAAGAATGATTCTTTAATGATGTGTGTGTTTTATTCACAGTGTAGATGTTCTCCGGAGCTGAAGCGCACAGGTTTCAGGTCTGGGGACCCCGTGCCCCCCGAGATACAGGCCCCTTTAGGGGGTGCCGGTATCCCTCTGCTCTGCTTGGTTTACAGGCCGCGGTCACGTGATCGCGGCCTGTAAACCAAGCAGAGCAGAGGGATACCGGCACCCCCTAAAGGGGCCTGTATCTCGGGGGGCACGGGGTCCCCAGACCTGAAACCTGTGCGCTTCAGCTCCAGAGACCCCCTGCACATCTACACTATCAATAAAAATGTATTTCAAATGTATTTATTTGTATTTATTTATTTATTTATTTATTGCGGGGATGCTGTGTGTGATTATTTTTTATTGTGTTTAGCGGGGGTGGGTGACGGGGTTTATAAATGTGAGTTTATAAATAAAATAAAGAATATTATTTATAGGGGCCTTAGAACAGAAGTTCCCACGCCAATTGCGCGCTCATTGCTCTTTTGTTACAATGTTGCTGGTCTTGCGGGTTTGCAGTCTGGCAGCAAAAAGCAGTTTGTACTGTAGTACTGTGTGTGAGATAAAGTAACCAGTTCTTTTATTGCTGAAGTCGCCACTAAAAACTTTTATTTACAAATACAGTACAAAAACCGTGCAACACACAACAACATACAGTATCCTTTGTTTAAGTACAGCAGGTACTATAGGGTAAAACATGTACTGTACAGTACAGCACAACATTACAGTATGGTCTCACTGAAAGTCCTCCCCATTTTCCAGCCATGGCCGATGCCTTGCATGGCGCAAAACGCCATTAATGCAGTCTCTAACGCCTCTCATTACAGGATCTGTAACAGGATAATAGCGCTGCATTTCTTCCACAATCTTTTTCCTTAAATTGGCAGGAAGGGCATTTTTTTGGCGATTCCCATCATAGTTCACTTTGAACACCCACTCGCAGTACAATGTGTAGGGAACATGGTGTTTAAATATGATCAAGGCATACTTGTGTGGTATACCAGCACTCCTCACCCTATACTTCTCCCTCAGCGCCGGTGGAAGATCGCACAGGGAGATGTCGGGCACTGTTTGTATGCGAGCGGGTGTAGGAAGTCTTTTGGGAGCGGGTGTACTTGAGGCGATGGGCAATGGTAGGGTGTCTGGGAGGAAGCTTTCCTCCGGTAGTGGTCGCCGGGTTGTCTCCTGGCGTGGTCTTGATGGGGTTGTCATGTCCTCCTCAATAGCATAGTACACTGTATCTTCTGGTGGAGGGGGTGCGCTTGGTGATGGAAGGGGGTCGAAGGTACCATGCATCACATCCATGTCACCCCCCTGCTCCAGCATCGGGGAAACAGGGGCATTAACACCGAGCAAATAATGTATGCCCGCTATGTCTGCCTCTATCTTGTCCATCCGTTGATCCATACGTTGCTCCATATGTAGCATCCCTTGCTCCATATGTAGCACCGACTCCAGAAGCAGATCTAGCTTTGCCAGCACACTAGAATTCCCGGGGAGATCCACACTTAGCCCATTCAGGATCCGGTCCAACGAGCTGCTTGTGCATGGCATCTGGAGATCTGGGGGGATGGGTGCAACGGAGGATGAGATGGGGGTTCCCTGGAGAGAAGCGGCATCGATGGAGAGTGGAAGAGGTGACCTGGGGATGCCCGGTACAGGAGAAGCTGCAGCGTGGTGGAAGAGGGATGGAGAAGGTGACCGCTGGATTTCCGGGAGAGAAGCAGAGTCGTCCAAGAGCAAAGGAGACAGTGACCCGTTGATTTCAGAGGCAGCAGCATCTTCAGATGGAACCGGAGAAGATGGGGGTGGAGAAGCCGGGCTGAAGATTTCCGGGACAGCTACAGCAGAGTCGTCGAAGCATATGGGAGCAAGTGGTCTGCGGATTCGGTGAGTTGGCTGCCATGCGTCTTGCGTACCGAGCACAGTACCGTATTTCTTCTTCACATAATAAGGCTGACGTGTTTTAAAAGCCTTAGCCTTTGGGGTCAGCAGAAGGTTTTCTTTGTTGGCCTTAGCCTGTCGCTTTGCCTTTGGCTTGGAAACGGTAACTGCCTTTCTTTTTTTCAGTGTGGCAGGCACAGCAGAGGTGAGATGATTCTTTCGTCCATAGAACCGGGGCTGCTCCATGTAAGCGGGAGGCACAATGCAGTATCTGGACAATGCCTCAGATAAAGATCAGCAAGTGGTGGGCTATGCAACGTGTACAACCTTTTATGCATGGTGGCCAGGTACAGGTGTTGAAAGTGGGTGGTCTGTTATGTGAGTCATTAACATATAAATACACCATCCATTTTGTGGATTCACTGCACATTGAATACACATCGACTAAACATCGAATACACATTCTTGTGTTTGTATTTCTTTCTACAGTACTCGCAGCAATGCCTGTTAAGAAGATTTCAAAGGATCTCAGCATGCGAATGAAGGAGATGTACACGAGCGGAAAACGAATTGCAGATATCCAGCGCTGGTTAACTGCTTCTGGCCTCGTTGTGCCATCAAGCACTGTGTGCTATCATGCACAAGGAAAAAACAGAGACCGCAAAAAGGCACCAAGGGTAACAAATGCGTAAGTATACTGTATTTATAAAACTTAACCAAAAAAAATATAGAAAACTGTAGTGTACATCTACAGTATACCGTATTTATATAGTATATTTATTATATTACAACAGTATATACTGTAGTGTACTGTATGTGTGGTCAATTTATATTTTTTGTGCAGCAGTATACACTTTTGGTATATTGCAATTCATCTGACAACGGAATATACAGTATATGATGTGTATTTATTATGATATAACAACAGTATACCGTATTTATATAGTATATTTATTATATTACAACAGTATATACTGTAGTGTACTGTATGTGTGGTCAATTTATATTTTTTGTGCAGCAGTATACACTTTTGGTATATTGCAATTCATCTGACAACGGAATATACAGTATATGATGTGTATTTATTATGATATAACAACAGTATACCGTATTTATATAGTATATTTATTATATTACAACAGTATATACTGTAGTGTACTGTATGTGTGGTCAATTTATATTTTTTGTGCAGCAGTATACACTTTTGGTATATTGCAATTCATCTGACAACGGAATATACAGTATATGATGTGTATTTATTATGATATAACAACAGTATACCGTATTTATATAGTATATTTATTATATTACAACAGTATATACTGTAGTGTACTGTATGTGTGGTCAATTTATATTTTTTGTGCAGCAGTATACACTTTTGGTATATTGCAATTCATCTGACAACGGAATATACAGTATATGATGTGTATTTATTATGATATAACAACAGTATACCGTATTTATATAGTATATTTATTATATTACAACAGTATATACTGTAGTGTACTGTATGTGTGGTCAATTTATATTTTTTGTGCAGCAGTATACACTTTTGGTATATTGCAATTCATCTGACAACGGAATATACAGTATATGATGTGTATTTATTATGATATAACAACAGTATACCGTATTTATATAGTATATTTATTATATTACAACAGTATATACTGTAGTGTACTGTATGTGTGGTCAATTTATATTTTTTGTGCAGCAGTATACACTTTTGGTATATTGCAATTCATCTGACAACGGAATATACAGTATATGATGTGTATTTATTATGATATAACAACAGTATACCGTATTTATATAGTATATTTATTATATTACAACAGTATATACTGTAGTGTACTGTATGTGTGGTCAATTTATATTTTTTGTGCAGCAGTATACACTTTTGGTATATTGCAATTCATCTGACAACGGAATATACAGTATATGATGTGTATTTATTATGATATAACAACAGTATACCGTATTTATATAGTATATTTATTATATTACAACAGTATATACTGTAGTGTACTGTATGTGTGGTCAATTTATATTTTTTGTGCAGCAGTATACACTTTTGGTATATTGCAATTCATCTGACAACGGAATATACAGTATATGATGTGTATTTATTATGATATAACAACAGTATACCGTATTTATATAGTATATTTATTATATTACAACAGTATATACTGTAGTGTACTGTATGTGTGGTCAATTTATATTTTTTGTGCAGCAGTATACACTTTTGGTATATTGCAATTCATCTGACAACGGAATATACAGTATATGATGTGTATTTATTATGATATACAGTAACAACAGTATACCGTATTTATATAGTATATTTATATTACAACAGTACTGTATACTGTATATTTTGTCTATTTATATTTATAGTACAGCAGTATACATTTTTTGTATATTTATATTTACTGTATATTACAACATTACATGTACAGTATACAATATACATTTTATATTGCTGCATATTAATAACACAATATAATTTCTTTGCATTGTAGGGAGACTACTCTTCTGGTGGACAGAATAAGTGAGGAGAATGATGAGAGGAGCGCATTAAGGGTTAAAAACACTCTTCAGGAAAACCACAATCTGACTGTGGGCCTCATGCAGTAAGCGTTGATAAGGGAAATATGGCCATGTTATAGCCAAAATTGGGTTTGAGATTCAGTAAGCGCCGATAAGTGCTTCATATCGCCAGGTTTCGGAGCCGATAATTTGGTTATGGCCAGTCGCCTGCCGATAAGCCTGTTTTCGACACTGATCGCCACTTTTTTAAATCGGCTGGATTCAACAAAAAAAAACAGCTTATCGGGGCTGATCGGCACTACGAAATTGAGATGTTATGGCCGATTTCTCCCGCCAACTAAAGTTGGCATTTTGGACGGGAGAACGATCGCTAAGGCTGCCGGAACGGCACTTAGAAAAAAAAAATCTTCTGTACATCAATGGAAGTCAATGGAGCGGGGACGTATAACAGTATAGTACTGTTTACGTTTCATTGCTCACAATACAAGGGGGATTTGCATTACAGTGTGGGGGCATTCCCTGCATTGTGTCACAGCTGATGTGTCTTATTTGCATAACATTCGACTTTTACATGTTTGCAGCATTTGCGGGTCACATTACTCATCATGTGATGATGTGGCAAGGGAAAATACTATACTACACTCTTAAAGGAGAACCTCACATCATATCACACATTTTACTCAACTCAGCGACAATTATTTACATGATGTCACACATGTCACACATGTCACTCATACACAGTATATTCATCTTCCTTTACATTACACAATGCTTGTAATGTGACACGCATCTTTAAACGTTCATGTACATCTGTCTTCTCATGTTTACATATACTTTTGGGTCCTCCCTATTTTCATGACGTCACTTATTGGACGCTCAATCACATTGCATGTTTACATTGTAACCGTTGCATTACAAGCACTTCAACCTAACTTATACACACATGTACAGTAATTCATCATTGGGACACCTTGTAAACTCATTCTATACCAACTATCCTCCTTACACAAATGCATGCATATGCACACGACTATTCATTGTTGCCAACATGTCACAATAACATGGATAATTACACATGTTACACAAAACTTTTCCCACGTCAATCTCAGCCTTTTTGTCTCATTACATGACTGACTCTTGCGTTCACAAGTGTTACATGCATTGCACATGCAACTATTTATTTGCAAGCAATCTTTGTACAAAGCTTCACGTCACATCATTGCCAAATATCATCATTCCCTGCAGAATACACACAACAAATACTTAGAACAACAAGTGCACACAGCTTGCCACAGAAGTACTTTATTATGTTAATGTAACACCTTGCATTTTACTATGTCACCTGACATCATCACATACCTATTTAAAGGACGCACATTACCTGCTCATTCACAGCTACTCATTTCAAAATGTTGCGAATGTTTAGGAGACGGAGGAACATTCTTTTCTATGACATGCTTGATGATGAAGACAATCATATAGGGCAAGGGAGGGACACACCGAGGGACAGTGACAGTGACGCGGATACGACAGGGACAGGCCGAGGGACAGGTAGAGGGACAGGAGATCAGAGGAGAAGACAGAGGAGACAACTTGTGCCTCGTCCGCGTCTGTACAGGGAGAGAACCCTGTTAGATGGGATGAGTGAGGAGGAGATTGTAAGTCGCTATCGTTTGAGTTCAGCAGCAATCTTAGCTCTTTATGAGGAGATAAGGGGGGATTTAGATTTTTTCACAGCCAGAGGTCGTGCAGTCCCTGGGCTTGTTAAAATGCTGTGCTCATTACATTATCTTGCTTCCGCGTCATACCAGACAACTGTGGGCATAGTGGGCGGGGTCTCGCAATCTACATTCTCGCGGGCCTTGACCCAGTTTCTCTATGCACTCAATAGACGCGCTAGGAATTATATTCATTTTCCTACAGAGGCGACAGAGTGGCTGGAAGTCAGGACTGGCTTTTATAATATAGCAGGGATACCATGTGTGCTGGGTGCAATCGATTGCACACATGTTGCTTTGATTGCACCTAGTCAGAGTGAGCATGTGTACCGCAATCGGAAGCACTACCATTCACTCAATGTACAGGTGGTATGTGATGCCACGATGAGGATAATGCATGTGGTACCCAAGTTCCCTGGTTCCAGTCACGATTCCTCTATCCTGAGGAACTCTTCAGTCTTCCATGCGTTCGAAGAGGGACATTTTGAACCTGGTTGGCTGCTGGGTGAGTACATATTTACATGTTCTAACACAAAACACATGTTGATTTAGGAATGTTGGCATTGTACAATTTGATCACTAATGTCAGCTTATGTGTGCTCCATTCATTATAGGTGACTCAGGATACGGAATTAGGCCGTGGCTCTTGACTCCGGTGCTAAACCCTCAAACTGAAGCAGAGGACAGGTACAATGCAGCCCATATATCTACAAGATCTGTTATAGAGAGGACATTTGGCCTACTCAAGACCAGGTTTAGGTGTCTGGACAGAACTGGTGGGGCTCTTCTATACAAGCCTCAAAAAGTGTCTGATATTATCCTTGCCTGTTGCATTTTGCACAATGTTGCACTCAGGCACAATGTACAGTCAGACCTAGCTGAGGCTTTGGTAGACGAGCATCCCACCCATGTAGCTGCTGAAAATGAACAAACAGCCAGTGGTGGCCAGACACGACAGAATCTCATCAATTCATTTTTTTCTTGTAAGTACAAACTCATATGTTCCTAGTACTACTTTTATAGTTTAATTATGTTATATTAACAATAATGTTTCTTTATATAACCTTCTGTTAGGACACAGATGAATATGGGTTGCACACCTTTCTTTTCTCTGCTGTGTGCACAAAGGGATGTGGCACCGGTATGTTATTGTTGCACAGGTTATATAATCCCTCTTCAATTGTACTTTAGTTGTGTGTATGTGAATACAACTTGGGTAACAAAGCAATAATATTTTAGCATTGTGTTATTCCTTATGCTAAGACAAAACACATATTATGCCCATAATCATTCATGCTTCTAGTATGCTTACATACAATGTTATTGGTGCAGTGTAACATGTACATCCATATGATGTGTACACCAGGCTGATTTACATTTTGAATGTCATGAAATATACATGGTGTTGTACATTTAACACCAAATACACACTTTGCTGTGTTGTTTACGGTACTGAAGATGGCATGTCAATGTTTGCAATTTATATATTGTTCCTTTGCATTATAGGTATATCTCCAGTATGACTGATCATGGTATGTATATTTGCTGACATCTCTCATAAGATGTGCCTACCTCAATCTTCCTATAATTATTGGAACTAAAAACCCAACATATTGGTTTAAACACAAATGTTACATATATGTACTTTCTGTATCATGTATATGCATTTAGCTACTCTTGAGCTTTCATGTGCATTGTATTAGAAAATGATTACTCACATTTCATCACATTTTATGTATGTTTCCTTATAATTTCCATTAATGTAATATAGAGGTGGTTGGAGAAAAGGGGATAACTGTACTTATTTGTTTACTTACGGGAGCACATTCATCACTAGCATAGACACACTTTTTAAGACAACTGTTTGTGTCTCTATCAATTGGTGTAGGATCCATGTATAACACCGACAAATGATAACACCAGCTTTATTATGGTAGCTTATATCATCATATTGACTATACTATGTATTTCTAAACGATTAATAAACACAGTAAACTATAGTTAGTTAGGTTAATGAAATATACACAGAAACGTACTTCATAACATGATGGTGATGTCATATTCAGAACATCATGCATTGGAGGGGACCATAACATCTGGCCAGTAACATTATTTGCTACAGTCCCAAACCATTTTATCTACATACCCATGTAACAAGAGATTTTAAAAATAAATGGCTACTTGGTTGTAAGTGTCCTTTACATTGGGAGAAGGAGTGGCTCAGTGAGTAAAGACACACACTGGCACTGATAGTTTGAAGCAGGGGAGTCTGGTTCAATTCCCGGTGTGGGCTCCTTGTGACCTTGGCCAAGTCACTTTATCTCCCTGTGCCTCATGCGGCAAAAAAACATTTGTACGTTCCACGGGCCAGGGACCTCAGGCTGAAACGTGTGTCTGTAAATCGCTGCGTACAACTAGCAGCCCTATACATGAACATGCTCATATTATTATTATTATTGTTACATAGTTTCGACAGTCATACGTTCCATTACATATTAGAATACACAAATGTGTTAGCAGAGTGGGAATGGTTGTTATATATAAAACACACCATGTCATAAAATGTTAGTAGTCATTAAAGAACACTCAATAAAAATTCATGAGGCACTCTTTTGCAACATCATTATGTTAATTAAGTGCTTATGCAATATAGGCATAAGGGTATCACATTTTTAATTGTTTGTTAATAAGCGCTGCAAGCAATATAAAATTAGTTCCATATGTAGTATAGTAGTCGGTGGCTCCTCCTCACAATCATCTCATATAAAGGTAGACTCTTCTGAAATCATACATTGATCCGATTGTATCTTCCCCGACATCTCTGAAATACAGCAAACACATGATGGTCAAAGATGGCACCTTACTAGATATGCATCCGTGACAACGCGTTACGCAGCTCTATATGATTGTGTAGATACACACGTCACTCACTTATATGTTAGAAGTAAAACTGTTCATCAGTATGTAATGTTTCTTTAAATTTGTAGCAGGCATAACTATGTATAAGAAGTGAACGTTGCCTGTATACTGAAAGATGTGCGCGCACATCTTTGTGTGCGCACGCACTTCACGCTTGGCTCCACTAACTGTTAGCGCATGCGCAAAACAAAGCGTACGTTGTGCGTTCAATACATGTTGAAAATACCAGTAAACATAACATCTTTATTTCAAATACAATGAAGACGAAACTACATTCGTTCTAAACGAGTACATCTGTATTCTTTTTAAACAGACGTGTTTGGACAGAAAGGACGGCCGATAACACAATGCGCAAATGCAATACGTGTGACGTCATGTTAAACCACCGTGAAACGCACGCTAACACTCCTCCCACTCAATTAACATTCGGCTAACGCCCAGTTGACGCCTACAAACACTGAGCCGCACACATGACACACTGCAGTTACCGTTACTATAACAAAACATGACAGCCAATAGGCTTTGAGGCGCGCACGTCGCTTGGGGGCGGGACTTACATCACTAATCCTTTTTAAGGACGCCTTGGCCCATGACAAGGGTCCCACGTCATACGTGGTGGACCCGGTTTTCAATGTTGTAGATGTTGCATGATAACAAAACAGGTATGTGTTAGAGTAATGGTAAAATGTTGCTAATATGTTTAAAGGGATAGGAAAGTACGTATATTTATTCCGTCAGCAATGTGTACTACTCTTTCAGGTCCTACTATATTGTATTAGGAAACAATTTGTTTGTGATCGCTACATGTTATGCAGTCTGCAATGTTACGCTGTATCCACGCATTGAAAGTGAAAATGGTGGTTACAAAAAAAAAAAAAATTTAAACGCAGAGTCAACGCATAACGATTGTTATATTTACCATTCTTCTAGAATTAACTCTTCGCCTGGCTGCAACTGGTCGCTCCAGAAATGCAAGCCATTTTCATCCACGCTTAACCCAACCGCTGAATCCAGTATGGCACATATCTCCTCCAGGATGCGCTCATAGGAATCGCCACTGCTTTCTTCAAATAATTGGTCGGGAGGTAGGTTCATTTCTTCCGGTTCCCATTCCAATGCAATTTCAGCTGAAAGGCTTGGTACATAATCATAGTACTTTTGTTCTTGTACAATGTGGGTTTCAGGAATGGAGGCTGCAGATATTGCAGCACGTATCGATTCAAACGGATCAGTAGTAGCGGATACATTGCTATTGCCATTAGGAATAAATATGCCTTTCACGACAATATAAGTGCCGTCTTTCAGGATAAATTGTTTTTCCGGGGCAATCTTCCAGAAACCATAGGTGTGTTGTAGCTTATCCTGGTCACGTTCAAAAAAGTCATTACTTGATAAAGTGAATCTTATTGAGGAATTAAAATTCCGTGCATGCTTACGGTCTTGGTAATAAGGATATTTTGCTCGAATGAAATCATCGATTTGGCGTGTGCTTGCTTTCTGTCCGCGACTGTTCAAGATGGCTTCACAGATCATGTACTTATACCCTAAAAGGGGATTAATATTGTTAACGAATTCATCAGCCATGTCTGAGTAGCACAAAAGCTGTGTGCAGGTCTGTGTTATTTGCTCATCAAAATGAATGTGCTGAATGGCTAACAAACTCCTGTTTTTCCTTGTCAAGGTCAACAAAAGTAACTACTTTGACTCCTTATTTCAAACGCCAATTGGATTTGTTTGTCTAATTGGGTTAACAGTTGTGGTTCGTGATATGGGACTGTGGGAGAAACATTTCTCCTTCTTTTATCTCGTTTGTGAAAAACATCCCTAGACTGTGAATGCGTTCACATAGTGTTTCAAGATGGCTTCACAGATCATGTACTTATACCCTAAAAGGGGATTAATATTGTTAACGAATTCATCAGCCATGTCTGAGTAGCACAAAAGCTGTGTGCAGGTCTGTGTTATTTGCTCATCAAAATGAATGTGCTGAATGGCTAACAAACTCCTGTTTTTCCTTGTCAAGGTCAACAAAAGTAACTACTTTGACTCCTTATTTCAAACGCCAATTGGATTTGTTTGTCTAATTGGGTTAACAGTTGTGGTTCGTGAATATGGGACTGTGGGAGAAACATTTCTCCTTCTTTTATCTCGTTTGTGAAAAACATCCCTAGACTGTGAATGCGTTCACATAGTGTTTTTTTGAAAACTAACAAAGACCAGTGTGTGAAAATATTTCTTAGCCAGGCATATCAGTAAAAACACACCTGCAAAAAGAAATGTTTTTTCCCCGCTTACATTTCTGTGTGTATGTGAAAGTCTGGTTAACTCCCTGTCTGCATGAGTTTAAATACGTGTGTATATATATATATATATATATATATATATATATATATATATATATATATATAAATATATCTCTTATAAAAATATATATATATTTATATATAATATTTTTTTTTTTTTTATATTGCAGGAGTACACACAACATTGATGGCATTAAGTATACCTTGTATGAAACCTATTTAAATGGTGAGAAACATGATTGAATGAAGTAATAAACATTTGTTTAAGCACAATACTGTTAGAGTCTCATACTTAGGATATTTCTCAAACATTAGGCCTGTATTATTAAAATAGTGTTTTCACAAGGAAGCATGAAGTGTATTAGTTTGTGTATACCAGTTTATATAGTACTATATATATATATATATATATATATATATATATATATATATATATATATATATATATATATATACACATATATATACATATATATATATACATATATATATATATATATATATATATATATACACATATATACATATATATATACACATATATACATATATATATACACATATATACATATATATATACACATATATACATATATATATACACATATATACATATATATATACACATATACATATATATATATATACACACTCACACACTCACACTCACACTCACTCAGTGTGTGTGTGTGTGTGTGTGTGTGTGTGTGTGTGTGTATATATATTATTATACATTCTGAGATGTTATAGAAACGAACACACAACTGATTAAAGGACAAAATTACAATGGCCAAGCAAGGCAAAGGTAAGTAATAATTTACACATAATCCTGCTGTACACGTACAAGAAAGATGTTTGCACTTACTTAGGTGTTTTAATAATTGCATGTGACTAATATGCATATGCAATTCTTACATCAATTAACACACCCAAATGCAATGTTTTGCTGCAAAGTCAATGGCAGCTTCTCTAAACTTAGCAACTGGCTCCTGGTGGACCATTACTGAACAGACGATTACAACATAAATATTTATAACACAATTAATTATGAGTGTTAACATTTCCAAAACTTCACGTGTACAAGAACATAGTTGAAAGTTTGGAAACAACACAGTCTTCAGCATACATACAATAGTAATTAGATAATCTGAAGTCAACAAAACAAGGCCAAAGACATATTTTCTGAATTATAACATTTATTTTTTTTGTTCCTTTTGCGAGCGAGTAACAGGCCTGCTTGTTGTCTCTTGAATTTTCCTTTTTCTTTTGCCACCAACTTTAGGCACAACAGAGCCACTTTGAGTGGCCTCTGGCACTTCACGGGCAGGGCTTGTGGCCAGTGACTGTTCACCTACGGGGCTTGTGGCCAGTGACTCACCTACAGGGCTTTTGGCCAGTGACTCACCTACAGGGCTTTTGGGCAGTGATTCACCTACAGGGCTTTTGGGCAGCGATTCACCTACAGGGCTTTTGGGCAGCGATTCACCTACAGGGCTTTTGGGCAGCGACTCACCTACAGGGCTTTTGGGTAGTGACTGTTCACGGACAGGGCTTGTGCCCAGTGACACATGTGAGCAAGTTGGTAGACACTGCACAAGTGATGGTTGGTCTGTTTCATGTGTGTCTTGTTTTGTTTTTGTCGCCTCCTTTGTAGGTGTCTGCTGCTGAATTTGTACAGATGGCAGCGGTAGGATGTCATCAGGAACCTGCACAGCAATGTCTGCTACTTGACCGGTAACATTTGGGCCTGGTGAATGAATATCAGATGAATGTGGTGAAAACTGACCTGCATGAACAGATCCTGGCTGGGAGGTGTTGAATTGTGGTACATTAGTCATTCTCCAGTAATTAGCTTGTGTTTGCTGAACAACTAATGCTTCGAATGAGGTGTTGATTTTTTGCAACTGTTTAGGCACTTCAATGAAGACTCTGTGGAGATGTGCCAATTGTGATACTGTTTCTTCCTGCAGTCCAATCATCCTTTCCAGCACTGTCATCATGTCTGAATGGCGACGATTTTCTGCGTCCACTATTTTTCCCTCTGAAGCTACAATTGCATCGTATGTGGAAGTTGATGGACGATTTGGCGGTACAACAGTTTCTATTGGCACCTCTTCATGGTCACATGATTGTATTTCAGTCTCTTCTGTGGCGTCATCCTCATCATACTCATCATCCTCATCACCATGATGTTCTAAAAAGAAATGTACACATTATTAAATGGCATGTTAATGTATGCTGTGTTACTATGTAATTGTACTGTGTCCTAAGTAACACCTAACATGTTAGCATACGTTTTATAACCTCATTAAAAACTACCTTGACTTACGAATAATGTTTGGACTCAGTATGAAATATGAATGAATGAAAAGTTGCTCTAAACTCAGAAGTCCTACATGATAATTAACATCACTAACACAATACATGTTGCCTTACACTTAATTTTCACTGACACTAAGTAATCCTATTTAAAGAAGATGTGCAAAACAAATAATGCACATGACAACATAACATATAGAAGAGCACATATTATATGGCCAGCAAATGATACACTCACCTTCTAGTAGTGTTGAGCTGGCTGACCCAGGTGAAGACACTTGTTCCATCTCAGGTGACACATGTCCTCCAGGGGCAACTATATATAACAATAACATAAGTTTTACATTTACATGTGTAAATATTGAACAAACACTTATTGTATGTTCTGTATTTATGATTAACTAACAACATCAGTTCCTTAACCGAAAATGTGTGTGAAAGTGAACATAAATAGTTGTAATAACACTGTACATGCCTGTGTACTTAGAATTTTTGAGTTCCCTAACATACAACATACTATGTTTCTGCAGTAATGCGTGAGGATAAATAGATTAAATGAGTACATAAAAATCATATGTTGTGTAGTGATATCAGTATCATAATGTACATAACTATCATGAGATGACCATTCACAATGGTTATCATGAAGGTGGTCATATTGCAAAAAGTGTTGTTTTTGGTAGAGGATATGTGTGGTACATTAATCGAAGATGTGGCACACCTGAATGTGGCTGTGACTCAACAAGACAACACATGCAGTGTGTGATAATGTGTCTTTGATAGTAGTTCAACTATAGATATGAGTGAACTAATGTGTGACGTACGCTTTGATAAGTAATGAGTTGTTGGGGCATTTAGTAGCTAGAGTTAAGCTTTCAAATGAGTGTGATTAACTTCAGTTGTGCTATTCAGGTTGTAAGAAAGGTATTCCCTTCCCCAAAAAGCCTAATCAGCCACACCTTTCAATGACTTGAAACAGGTGCAAATGGTGTGAACTAAGTTGACCGTGAAATGAGGCTGTAATTAGTGTGTGTGCTGAACCCCACCCCCTCTGTTGAAGTGTATGCTGTGATGAGATATTAATTGCAGCTGCTTTAACACAATGGTAGATGAGCTAAGTAGTCATCTGCAGTGTTTAAGTTATGAAAACAATGACATAACATATGATACGTGTGCCTCATTATGCTGTCTGTATATGACATAAAGCAAAAATGGACCTTTTCATAAGCAACTATAGATGTGTTAGTGCCAGTGATGTTTGTAGGCCGTTACATGCAATTTCTTTGATGCATGCTTAAAATAGGCAGTAATGTCATGTTTGTCGGAGTAAAATCAATAAAATACACAATAATATGATACATATTTCTGTTCTGTACCTGTAGCTACTAATAATTTCTCATGAACATGTGTTACACGTGTACTACCCTGTTGTTCCCCATCTTCGCCCACCATCAATTGCTTCCACTGCAGCTATGCATTTTGGGAATTCACATGTAAATGAGCACGCAATGGCACGTGCTATATTAGTTACTGCTTTTAGTAGGACTACTACATATATGTCTATTTTGAGATATATATATACAGAATCAGACATATACATATATAGATGCAGGTATGCTTATATTGTGAAGACAGTATAAAAAGCAGTGTAAATATGCAAAATAACTGTAAGCAACGACACGCCTAGTACAGTAATATTTATCACCTGCTGGAAATTGTGACGGATAAATTCCAATGTCACGGTCACCAGCCAAGCCTTCCACGACGACGGTAAGTAATTTTGGCCGAAGCAGCTCCTCCAATGGAGTCAATATGAGACGTTGTGGTGTGGGCCCACCTCCAGTGCCAGTAGCATGCACGCGTTGGTCTTGTATTTTCTTTTTCAATTTGGACCTAATATCATCAAATCTTTTCCGACAATGATACTTGTCCCTGACACTATTCCCACAGGCATTGACACCAATGACTATTGTGTCCCACATTTCTTTTTTGCTTGCTGCACTTGTCCGCCCTTGAAAAACATATAAAAGATATGAGGTAAATTAATAATAATATAAGCACCAGTTTCCTACACTGCTAGCTGTTCCAAGAGATAGCAAACATGCTGTTTTATGTGTAATATGTGCAGCACATGAGCATTCACTACTAAACCTATACATGTAAGCAAGGTTGCATTCATATTGTATGCAGTTCTGGCAAATTGACCGGCTGTGTTTATTTGTCCTTGTAAGGCATGATAAAAAGCTGTGTTTCCACACTAATGAACATAGAAAGATATTGTGTACCCATATTTGCATATGAACAAAACTCAGATGACCTAGGATCACATGTATTTGAATAATAAATGTAAAGTTACACTTACCTACTAAATGTCCATAGAGACTGTCATAGTGCTCCAGAATGCCAGTGACAAGAGCCCTATTTTCCTGGTCATTGAAGCGAGGATTACGTGGCTTCTCCACACGTTTTTTCCGAGCAGGTTTAGGGTCAGAGCTTGGCTGGTGCTGACTGGACTCTCCTTCTTCCAATGGAAGAGCCTCCAAAAGCTGGCCACCAGCAAGCACGCCACCACCAGACACCCCATCAGCAACTGCGCCACCAGCAGCACTCCCAGCACCAGCACTCCCACTCCTAGCACCAGCACTCACACTCCTAGCACCAGCACTCACACTCCTAGCACCAGCACTCACACTCCTAGCACCAGCACTCCCAGCACCAGCACTCCCACTCACAGCAACAGCACTCCCACTCCCAGCACCAGCACTCCCACTCACAGCAACAGCACTCCCACTCCCAACAACAGCACTCCCACTCCCAGCAACACCACTCGCAGCACCAGCACTCCCACTCCCAACAACAGCACTCCCACTCCCAGCACCAGCACTCCCACTCCCAGCAACACCACTCCCACTCCCAGCAACAGCACTCCCACTCCCAGCAACAGCACTCCCACTCCCAGCAACAGCACTCCCACTCCCAGCAACAGCACTCCCACTCCCAGCAACAGCACTCCCACTCCCAGCAACACCACTCGGTGCACCAGCAACATCACTCCCCTGAACAGTACGTTCACTCCGACGCGTACTCCCACGAGTAGCACTCCCACTCCCACCAGCATCACTCTTCCCACGCTTTGCGGGCATACTTCCAGCACTCACAAAAAACAGACAAGAAATGTACAGGCAATCACACGACCCACTTCCACATATAAAACAAGACAAAGATGTAAACAAAACAACAAAGGACAAAGCTCACCCAATACACAACAAGTCTCTCAGTCAATATGCAAATCTTCAATCGTCCAGCTCTGTGCGTCTCTCTCTCTCTCTCACTCCCAACAACACAGAGAATGATTAGCAGTACACGTTGCCTTTAAATATGGCGCGCAATCAAAAACATGCTTGTTTCGCCTGATTCAGCAAGATTTGTGATTGTGCAACCTAACAGCACCCCGCCACGCACGCCGATACACCTGTGTGTGATCGGCTCATCATCGTGAGAGTGGGCGGATTTGTTTTCTGGTTGATTTTGAATGTATTCGGCACTTACTGCATACGGAGAGGGAAAAACGCCAATAACATGACTAATCGATAAGCTTGCCGATTTCACATAATCGTCGCTTACTGCATGAGGCCCTGTATCCGAGAGCAGCATAAAGAAGATGAGACGCAGAATTGGATGGAAATATGGACGTGTGAGGTTAGTAGTGGACAGTACAGGAGGTACTGTACTGTAAAGTAAAAATGTTGTTTTGCAAACTGTACTGCGCTGTGACGCTAACATTTTTTATTCATTGTCATTACAGAGCGTACCCCATGATACGGGACGCAAACAAAATCAAAAGAGTGCTCCAGGCCCAGGCATGGATCGACAGCGGTGAGACTTTCCAGGATTGCATCTTCACTGATGAGTCTACTGTGTCGCTGGAGAGATTTGCAAGATTTGCGTTCCACAAAAAAGGCCGCATAACTTTGAAGCCACGGCCAAAACACCCTGTGAAGCTGCATGTGTGGGGTGCCATCTCTAGGCGTGGACCGGGATGCATTGTCGTCTTTGAAGGTACAATTTCTCAAATATAATGCCGCCTAATGCACTGTACTTGACTAGTGTTGCCTTACCGTATGCACTGTACTGTACTATTGAGCACTTTTCTTTTCTTGCTATAGGAATCATGAATAAAGATTTCTTCCAAGACAACATTGTGCCCGTGATAGTGCGATACATCACAGAAGACTTTCCCAATGGTCATCGCTTTTACCAGGACAATGATCCCAAGCACACCGCGTCGACGGCGCATATCCTTGAGCGCGGCATCAACTAGGTGAAGACGCCAGCGGAGTAAGTGCAGTAGACCGTGTCCCATTTATATGTTCCCCACTGTTTTTACTGTGTACTGTATCTCTTAAACTAATTGTCCTTTCTTTCCAATCACAGATCACCAGACTTCAATCCGATCGAAATGGTCTGGCATCAGCTGAAGGACCACATCCGTAAAGTGGCGAAACCCTCCAAGAAGGACGAGTTGTATACAGCCATAATGAGTTTTTGGAACGATGTACTCACCGTGGAACGATGCAATAAATATATAGACCATATTGCCACTGTGTTGCCCATTGTCATCGCGCGCAATGGACAAGCATCAGGAAAGTAGTACAGTGCTGTAGTATTGTACAGTAGGTACACTATGATACAGGTAAGTATGGCACAGATTTTAGCTTTCCCAATAGTCAGAGTTTACAGTAGTTCCAGTATACAGTACAGTAGACTAGTTTGACATACTACAGTAACTGCCTACTAACTGCTCCATTTTTTTCTTTCCAGAGAAAGCTGCACCAGCCACCTACTGTACAGTAGTTCTACCATAATACAGTATGCACATACAGTACAGTACAGTAACTGAACAAAGTTTTTGTTTTCTTGTCGTTCCAGGAAAAAGGGTGCACCAGGGGGGAGGGGGGGCCTTGTGTTCGTCAAATCTGCTTGTGCAGTCAAATGTACAGTATATAAACAGCAGTAATGATGTACACAAAACCTCTCCTCTCTCAATGAACTACTGTACCGCAGACACAATGAGGATACTGTTACAGTATGAAGGGAAAAAGAACAGGATGGGTTATTTAACATTACAGTATACTGTGCAATATTTATACTGTATATTTATATATACTGTATTTTTATTCTAAAGGTATTCGAGAATGTACTCTACTGTATGAGGACCTGGTGACTTTCAACCCTCTCAGACCCACAGAAAGGATTACAGTATTTCACATCACTGTATATTTATCCTGTATATTTTCAGTAATTTAGAAGCAGTGGCTGTTCTGAACAGCCCAGGGCCAGTTTAACAAAACAATGGCTTGGATTGGATTAGCCAGACGATTGATGCTTGGCCAGGGAGGGATTAAAAACTCTAAGGGAGGGGGTGGGTGGTGTAGCTGTACTGTAGGATTGTACTGTGTCAGTATTTCCAACGCCAGGTCACCCTAATAATTGCATGAATAAACCCCCAAAGACAAGGCCCAAATATACTAGTACAGTATACAGTACTGTAAAGTATGTATTATTGTGTGTTGATGTTTTGAATTGCTGTTAACTTGAAATGTTTCACCATTGTATTGTACTGTATTTGTAAATAAAAGTATTTTGTGGCGACTTCAGCAATAAAAGAACTGGTTAATTTATCTCACATAAAGTACGTGAATACGACCGCAATCACCATTGTACAGTAAATGGGTGCATAGGATGGAACAACAGGTGCTAAAGGGGTATAAATATGATACTGTATTTATCAGTATTGATCAAAGAGAGTTGATCAGAAGGATTCCCCTTATAAAGTATACAGCACTCTATTGTCATTCATACAGTACAGTATACTGTAGTAAAGGGTAGACAACACATGGTCTTGCAGTATACTGTATTACTAAAAATCTGTCAGGTTGACCAGAATCACTGCGGATATCGGAAAATAATACAATTTTATTAATTCTACGTACTGTATATAAGGGGAATCCTTCTGATCAACTCTCTT
This sequence comes from Ascaphus truei, assembly GCF_040206685.1. Taxonomy (NCBI): domain Eukaryota; kingdom Metazoa; phylum Chordata; class Amphibia; order Anura; family Ascaphidae; genus Ascaphus; species Ascaphus truei. Next base: position 808,325 of record NW_027453858.1, on the reverse strand, counting down.
TGATCAACACTGATAAATACAGTAATTTATCTCACACTCAGTACTACAAACTGCTTTTTGCTTGCAATAAACAAACAAACAGGGAAGCGCTACTGTATACTGTATGAGTTAGGATCAGGCCCAGCAGCCACTTTATGTTGAAAACCACATATGAAATGAGCATAAATTTGCATGAATAATTACACAAAAATATATAAAAT
>NW_027453858.1:670625-803125 GCF_040206685.1 Ascaphus truei | reverse complement strand
GGCCCCTTTAGGGGGTGCCGGTATCCCTCTGCTCTGCTTGGTTTACAGGCCGCGATCACGTGATCGGGACCTTTAAACGCAGAGCACTCAGCACTCAGAAACACAGGCCAGACAGATTTAAACACACACACAATAGGGGGAGGTTTTTTTACATAGCTTGCAGGGAAGCTTAACGCACACACAATAGGGGGATAGGGGGAGGGTTTTTTACATAGATTAGAGAGAAGGCAGGGCGTTTTAAAAGCGAGAATAGGGGAGGGGGTTTTACATAGATTTTATTTATTTATTTAGATTTATTTATTAATTGTGGGGCTGCTGTGCGTGAATTTTTTTTATTGGGGGTGAGGGGGGTGTTTGGCCCTTGGTGTGAGTTTACGACTTGCAGCAGCAGCACAATGAATAAATAAATATAAATAAATAAATAAATAAATGACAATAAATACATTTGAAATACATTTTTATTGATAGTGTACATGTGCAGGGGGTCTCCGGAGCTGAAGCGCACAGGTTTCAGGTCTGGGGACCCCGTGCCCCCCGAGATACAGGCCCCTTTAGGGGGTGCCGGTATCCCTCTGCTCTGCTTGGTTTACAGGCCGCGATCACGTGATCGGGACCTTTAAACGCAGAGCACTCAGCACTCAGAAACACAGGCCAGACAGATTTAAACACACACACAATAGGGGGAGGATTTTTTACATAGCTTGCAGGGAAGCTTAACGCACACACAATAGGGGGATAGGGGGAGGGTTTTTTACATAGATTAGAGAGAAGGCAGGGCGTTTTAAAAGCGAGAATAGGGGAGGGGGTTTTACATAGATTTTATTTATTTATTTAGATTTATTTATTAATTGTGGGGCTGCTGTGCGTGAATTTTTTTTATTGGGGGTGAGGGGGGTGTTTGGCCCTTGGTGTGAGTTTACGACTTGCAGCAGCAGCACAATGAATAAATATAAATAAATAAATAAATAAATAAATGACAATAAATACATTTGAAATACATTTTTATTGATAGTGTACATGTGCAGGGGGTCTCCGGAGCTGAAGCGCACAGGTTTCAGGTCTGGGGACCCCGTGCCCCCCGAGATACAGGCCCCTTTAGGGGGTGCCGGTATCCCTCTGCTCTGCTTGGTTTACAGGCCGCGATCACGTGATCGGGACCTTTAAACGCAGAGCACTCAGCACTCAGAAACACAGGCCAGACAGATTTAAACACACACACAATAGGGGGAGGTTTTTTTACATAGCTTGCAGGGAAGCTTAACGCACACACAATAGGGGGATAGGGGGAGGGTTTTTTACATAGATTAGAGAGAAGGCAGGGCGTTTTAAAAGCGAGAATAGGGGAGGGGGTTTTACATAGATTTTATTTATTTATTTAGATTTATTTATTAATTGTGGGGCTGCTGTGCGTGAATTTTTTTTATTGGGGGTGAGGGGGGTGTTTGGCCCTTGGTGTGAGTTTACGACTTGCAGCAGCAGCACAATGAATAAATAAATATAAATAAATAAATAAATAAATGACAATAAATACATTTGAAATACATTTTTATTGATAGTGTACATGTGCAGGGGGTCTCCGGAGCTGAAGCGCACAGGTTTCAGGTCTGGGGACCCCGTGCCCCCCGAGATACAGGCTCCTTTAGGGGGTGCCGGTATCCCTCTGCTCTGCTTGGTTTACAGGCCGCGATCACGTGATCGGGACCTTTAAACGCAGAGCACTCAGCACTCAGAAACACAGGCCAGACAGATTTAAACACACACACAATAGGGGGAGGTTTTTTTACATAGCTTGCAGGAAAGCTTAACGCACACACAATAGGGGGATAGGGGGAGGGTTTTTTACATAGATTAGAGAGAAGGCAGGGCGTTTTAAAAGCGAGAATAGGGGAGGGGGTTTTACATAGATTTTATTTATTTATTTAGATTTATTTATTAATTGTGGGGCTGCTGTGCGTGATTTTTTTTTATTGGGGGTGAGGGGGGTGTTTGGCCCTTGGTGTGAGTTTACGACTTGCAGCAGCAGCACAATGAATAAATATAAATAAATAAATAAATAAATAAATGACAATAAATACATTTGAAATACATTTTTATTGATAGTGTACATGTGCAGGGGGTCTCCGGAGCTGAAGCGCACAGGTTTCAGGTCTGGGGACCCCGTGCCCCCCGAGATACAGGCCCCTTTAGGGGGTGCCGGTATCCCTCTGCTCTGCTTGGTTTACAGGCCGCGATCACGTGATCGGGACCTTTAAACGCAGAGCACTCAGCACTCAGAAACACAGGCCAGACAGATTTAAACACACACACAATAGGGGGAGGTTTTTTTACATAGCTTGCAGGGAAGCTTAACGCACACACAATAGGGGGATAGGGGGAGGGTTTTTTACATAGATTAGAGAGAAGGCAGGGCGTTTTAAAAGCGAGAATATGGGAGGGGGTTTTACATAGATTTTATTTATTTATTTAGATTTATTTATTAATTGTGGGGCTGCTGTGCGTGAATTTTTTTTATTGGGGGTGAGGGGGGTGTTTGGCCCTTGGTGTGAGTTTACGACTTGCAGCAGCAGCACAATGAATAAATAAATATAAATAAATAAATAAATAAATGACAATAAATACATTTGAAATACATTTTTATTGATAGTGTACATGTGCAGGGGGTCTCCGGAGCTGAAGCGCACAGGTTTCAGGTCTGGGGACCCCGTGCCCCCCGAGATACAGGCCCCTTTAGGGGGTGCCGGTATCCCTCTGCTCTGCTTGGTTTACAGGCCGCGATCACGTGATCGGGACCTTTAAACGCAGAGCACTCAGCACTCAGAAACACAGGCCAGACAGATTTAAACACACACACAATAGGGGGAGTTTTTTTTACATAGCTTGCAGGGAAGCTTAACGCACACACAATAGGGGGATAGGGGGAGGGTTTTTTACATAGATTAGAGAGAAGGCAGGGCGTTTTAAAAGCGAGAATAGGGGAGGGGGTTTTACATAGATTTTATTTATTTATTTAGATTTATTTATTAATTGTGGGGCTGCTGTGCGTGAATTTTTTTTATTGGGGGTGAGGGGGGTGTTTGGCCCTTGGTGTGAGTTTACGACTTGCAGCAGCAGCACAATTAATAAATATAAATAAATAAATAAATGACAATAAATACATTTGAAATACATTTTTATTGATAGTGTACATGTGCAGGGGGTCTCCGGAGCTGAAGCGCACAGGTTTCAGGTCTGGGGACCCCGTGCCCCCCGAGATACAGGCCCCTTTAGGGGGTGCCGGTATCCCTCTGCTCTGCTTGGTTTACAGGCCGCGATCACGTGATCGGGACCTTTAAACGCAGAGCACTCAGCACTCAGAAACACAGGCCAGACAGATTTAAACACACACACAATAGGGGGAGGTTTTTTTACATAGCTTGCAGGGAAGCTTAACGCACACACAATAGGGGGATAGGGGGAGGGTTTTTTACATAGATTAGAGAGAAGGCAGGGCGTTTTAAAAGCGAGAATAGGGGAGGGGGTTTTACATAGATTTTATTTATTTATTTAGATTTATTTATTAATTGTGGGGCTGCTGTGCGTGAATTTTTTTTATTGGGGGTGAGGGGGGTGTTTGGCCCTTGGTGTGAGTTTACGACTTGCAGCAGCAGCACAATTAATAAATATAAATAAATAAATAAATGACAATAAATACATTTGAAATACATTTTTATTGATAGTGTACATGTGCAGGGGGTCTCCGGAGCTGAAGCGCACAGGTTTCAGGTCTGGGGACCCCGTGCCCCCCGAGATACAGGCCCCTTTAGGGGGTGCCGGTATCCCTCTGCTCTGCTTGGTTTACAGGCCGCGATCACGTGATCGGGACCTTTAAACGCAGAGCACTCAGCACTCAGAAACACAGGCCAGACAGATTTAAACACACACACAATAGGGGGAGGTTTTTTTACATAGCTTGCAGGGAAGCTTAACGCACACACAATAGGGGGATAGGGGGAGGGTTTTTTACATAGATTAGAGAGAAGGCAGGGCGTTTTAAAAGCGAGAATAGGGGAGGGGGTTTTACATAGATTTTATTTATTTATTTAGATTTATTTATTAATTGTGGGGCTGCTGTGCGTGAATTTTTTTTATTGGGGGTGAGGGGGGTGTTTGGCCCTTGGTGTGAGTTTACGACTTGCAGCAGCAGCACAATTAATAAATATAAATAAATAAATAAATGACAATAAATACATTTGAAATACATTTTTATTGATAGTGTACATGTGCAGGGGGTCTCCGGAGCTGAAGCGCACAGGTTTCAGGTCTGGGGACCCCGTGCCCCCCGAGATACAGGCCCCTTTAGGGGGTGCCGGTATCCCTCTGCTCTGCTTGGTTTACAGGCCGCGATCACGTGATCGGGACCTTTAAACGCAGAGCACTCAGCACTCAGAAACACAGGCCAGACAGATTTAAACACACACACAATAGGGGGAGGTTTTTTTACATAGCTTGCAGGGAAGCTTAACGCACACACAATAGGGGGATAGGGGGAGGGTTTTTTACATAGATTAGAGAGAAGGCAGGGCGTTTTAAAAGCGAGAATAGGGGAGGGGGTTTTACATAGATTTTATTTATTTATTTAGATTTATTTATTAATTGTGGGGCTGCTGTGCGTGAATTTTTTTTATTGGGGGTGAGGGGGGTGTTTGGCCCTTGGTGTGAGTTTACGACTTGCAGCAGCAGCACAATGAATAAATAAATATAAATAAATAAATAAATAAATGACAATAAATACATTTGAAATACATTTTTATTGATAGTGTACATGTGCAGGGGGTCTCCGGAGCTGAAGCGCACAGGTTTCAGGTCTGGGGACCCCGTGCCCCCCGAGATACAGGCCCCTTTAGGGGGTGCCGGTATCCCTCTGCTCTGCTTGGTTTACAGGCCGCGATCACGTGATCGGGACCTTTAAACGCAGAGCACTCAGCACTCAGAAACACAGGCCAGACAGATTTAAACACACACACAATAGGGGGAGGTTTTTTTACATAGCTTGCAGGGAAGCTTAACGCACACACAATAGGGGGATAGGGGGAGGGTTTTTTACATAGATTAGAGAGAAGGCAGGGCGTTTTAAAAGCGAGAATAGGGGAGGGGGTTTTACATAGATTTTATTTATTTATTTAGATTTATTTATTAATTGTGGGGCTGCTGTGCGTGAATTTTTTTTATTGGGGGTGAGGGGGGTGTTTGGCCCTTGGTGTGAGTTTACGACTTGCAGCAGCAGCACAATGAATAAATAAATATAAATAAATAAATAAATAAATGACAATAAATACATTTGAAATACATTTTTATTGATAGTGTACATGTGCAGGGGGTCTCCGGAGCTGAAGCGCACAGGTTTCAGGTCTGGGGACCCCGTGCCCCCCGAGATACAGGCCCCTTTAGGGGGTGCCGGTATCCCTCTGCTCTGCTTGGTTTACAGGCCGCGATCACGTGATCGGGACCTTTAAACGCAGAGCACTCAGCACTCAGAAACACAGGCCAGACAGATTTAAACACACACACAATAGGGGGAGGTTTTTTTACATAGCTTGCAGGGAAGCTTAACGCACACACAATAGGGGGATAGGGGGAGGGTTTTTTACATAGATTAGAGAGAAGGCAGGGCGTTTTAAAAGCGAGAATAGGGGAGGGGGTTTTACATAGATTTTATTTATTTATTTAGATTTATTTATTAATTGTGGGGCTGCTGTGCGTGAATTTTTTTTATTGGGGGTGAGGGGGGTGTTTGGCCCTTGGTGTGAGTTTACGACTTGCAGCAGCAGCACAATGAATAAATAAATATAAATAAATAAATAAATAAATGACAATAAATACATTTGAAATACATTTTTATTGATAGTGTACATGTGCAGGGGGTCTCCGGAGCTGAAGCGCACAGGTTTCAGGTCTGGGGACCCCGTGCCCCCCGAGATACAGGCCCCTTTAGGGGGTGCCGGTATCCCTCTGCTCTGCTTGGTTTACAGGCCGCGATCACGTGATCGGGACCTTTAAACGCAGAGCACTCAGCACTCAGAAACACAGGCCAGACAGATTTAAACACACACACAATAGGGGGAGGTTTTTTTACATAGCTTGCAGGGAAGCTTAACGCACACACAATAGGGGGATAGGGGGAGGGTTTTTTACATAGATTAGAGAGAAGGCAGGGCGTTTTAAAAGCGAGAATAGGGGAGGGGGTTTTACATAGATTTTATTTATTTATTTAGATTTATTTATTAATTGTGGGGCTGCTGTGCGTGAATTTTTTTTATTGGGGGTGAGGGGGGTGTTTGGCCCTTGGTGTGAGTTTACGACTTGCAGCAGCAGCACAATGAATAAATAAATATAAATAAATAAATAAATAAATGACAATAAATACATTTGAAATACATTTTTATTGATAGTGTACATGTGCAGGGGGTCTCCGGAGCTGAAGCGCACAGGTTTCAGGTCTGGGGACCCCGTGCCCCCCGAGATACAGGCCCCTTTAGGGGGTGCCGGTATCCCTCTGCTCTGCTTGGTTTACAGGCCGCGATCACGTGATCGGGACCTTTAAACGCAGAGCACTCAGCACTCAGAAACACAGGCCAGACAGATTTAAACACACACACAATAGGGGGAGGTTTTTTTACATAGCTTGCAGGGAAGCTTAACGCACACACAATAGGGGGATAGGGGGAGGGTTTTTTACATAGATTAGAGAGAAGGCAGGGCGTTTTAAAAGCGAGAATAGGGGAGGGGGTTTTACATAGATTTTATTTATTTATTTAGATTTATTTATTAATTGTGGGGCTGCTGTGCGTGAATTTTTTTTATTGGGGGTGAGGGGGGTGTTTGGCCCTTGGTGTGAGTTTACGACTTGCAGCAGCAGCACAATGAATAAATAAATATAAATAAATAAATAAATAAATGACAATAAATACATTTGAAATACATTTTTATTGATAGTGTACATGTGCAGGGGGTCTCCGGAGCTGAAGTGCACAGGTTTCAGGTCTGGGGACCCCGTGCCCCCCGAGATACAGGCCCCTTTAGGGGGTGCCGGTATCCCTCTGCTCTGCTTGGTTTACAGGCCGCGATCACGTGATCGGGACCTTTAAACGCAGAGCACTCAGCACTCAGAAACACAGGCCAGACAGATTTAAACACACACACAATAGGGGGAGGTTTTTTTACATAGCTTGCAGGGAAGCTTAACGCACACACAATAGGGGGATAGGGGGAGGGTTTTTTACATAGATTAGAGAGAAGGCAGGGCGTTTTAAAAGCGAGAATAGGGGAGGGGGTTTTACATAGATTTTATTTATTTATTTAGATTTATTTATTAATTGTGGGGCTGCTGTGCGTGAATTTTTTTTATTGGGGGTGAGGGGGGTGTTTGGCCCTTGGTGTGAGTTTACGACTTGCAGCAGCAGCACAATGAATAAATATAAATAAATAAATAAATAAATAAATGACAATAAATACATTTGAAATACATTTTTATTGATAGTGTACATGTGCAGGGGGTCTCCGGAGCTGAAGCGCACAGGTTTCAGGTCTGGGGACCCCGTGCCCCCCGAGATACAGGCCCCTTTAGGGGGTGCCGGTATCCCTCTGCTCTGCTTGGTTTACAGGCCGCGATCACGTGATCGGGACCTTTAAACGCAGAGCACTCAGCACTCAGAAACACAGGCCAGACAGATTTAAACACACACACAATAGGGGGAGGTTTTTTTACATAGCTTGCAGGGAAGCTTAACGCACACACAATAGGGGGATAGGGGGAGGGTTTTTTACATAGATTAGAGAGAAGGCAGGGCGTTTTAAAAGCGAGAATAGGGGAGGGGGTTTTACATAGATTTTATTTATTTATTTAGATTTATTTATTAATTGTGGGGCTGCTGTGCGTGAATTTTTTTTATTGGGGGTGAGGGGGGTGTTTGGCCCTTGGTGTGAGTTTACGACTTGCAGCAGCAGCACAATGAATAAATAAATATAAATAAATAAATAAATAAATGACAATAAATACATTTGAAATACATTTTTATTGATAGTGTACATGTGCAGGGGGTCTCCGGAGCTGAAGCGCACAGGTTTCAGGTCTGGGGACCCCGTGCCCCCCGAGATACAGGCCCCTTTAGGGGGTGCCGGTATCCCTCTGCTCTGCTTGGTTTACAGGCCGCGATCACGTGATCGGGACCTTTAAACGCAGAGCACTCAGCACTCAGAAACACAGGCCAGACAGATTTAAACACACACACAATAGGGGGAGGTTTTTTTACATAGCTTGCAGGGAAGCTTAACGCACACACAATAGGGGGATAGGGGGAGGGTTTTTTACATAGATTAGAGAGAAGGCAGGGCGTTTTAAAAGCGAGAATAGGGGAGGGGGTTTTACATAGATTTTATTTATTTATTTAGATTTATTTATTAATTGTGGGGCTGCTGTGCGTGAATTTTTTTTATTGGGGGTGAGGGGGGTGTTTGGCCCTTGGTGTGAGTTTACGACTTGCAGCAGCAGCACAATTAATAAATATAAATAAATAAATAAATGACAATAAATACATTTGAAATACATTTTTATTGATAGTGTACATGTGCAGGGGGTCTCCGGAGCTGAAGCGCACAGGTTTCAGGTCTGGGGACCCCGTGCCCCCCGAGATACAGGCCCCTTTAGGGGGTGCCGGTATCCCTCTGCTCTGCTTGGTTTACAGGCCGCGATCACGTGATCGGGACCTTTAAACGCAGAGCACTCAGCACTCAGAAACACAGGCCAGACAGATTTAAACACACACACAATAGGGGGAGGTTTTTTTACATAGCTTGCAGGGAAGCTTAACGCACACACAATAGGGGGATAGGGGGAGGGTTTTTTACATAGATTAGAGAGAAGGCAGGGCGTTTTAAAAGCGAGAATAGGGGAGGGGGTTTTACATAGATTTTATTTATTTATTTAGATTTATTTATTAATTGTGGGGCTGCTGTGCGTGAATTTTTTTTATTGGGGGTGAGGGGGGTGTTTGGCCCTTGGTGTGAGTTTACGACTTGCAGCAGCAGCACAATGAATAAATAAATATAAATAAATAAATAAATAAATGACAATAAATACATTTGAAATACATTTTTATTGATAGTGTACATGTGCAGGGGGTCTCCGGAGCTGAAGCGCACAGGTTTCAGGTCTGGGGACCCCGTGCCCCCCGAGATACAGGCCCCTTTAGGGGGTGCCGGTATCCCTCTGCTCTGCTTGGTTTACAGGCCGCGATCACGTGATCGGGACCTTTAAACGCAGAGCACTCAGCACTCAGAAACACAGGCCAGACAGATTTAAACACACACACAATAGGGGGAGGTTTTTTTACATAGCTTGCAGGGAAGCTTAACGCACACACAATAGGGGGATAGGGGGAGGGTTTTTTACATAGATTAGAGAGAAGGCAGGGCGTTTTAAAAGCGAGAATAGGGGAGGGGGTTTTACATAGATTTTATTTATTTATTTAGATTTATTTATTAATTGTGGGGCTGCTGTGCGTGAATTTTTTTTATTGGGGGTGAGGGGGGTGTTTGGCCCTTGGTGTGAGTTTACGACTTGCAGCAGCAGCACAATGAATAAATAAATATAAATAAATAAATAAATAAATGACAATAAATACATTTGAAATACATTTTTATTGATAGTGTACATGTGCAGGGGGTCTCCGGAGCTGAAGCGCACAGGTTTCAGGTCTGGGGACCCCGTGCCCCCCGAGATACAGGCCCCTTTAGGGGGTGCCGGTATCCCTCTGCTCTGCTTGGTTTACAGGCCGCGATCACGTGATCGGGACCTTTAAACGCAGAGCACTCAGCACTCAGAAACACAGGCCAGACAGATTTAAACACACACACAATAGGGGGAGGTTTTTTTACATAGCTTGCAGGGAAGCTTAACGCACACACAATAGGGGGATAGGGGGAGGGTTTTTTACATAGATTAGAGAGAAGGCAGGGCGTTTTAAAAGCGAGAATAGGGGAGGGGGTTTTACATAGATTTTATTTATTTATTTAGATTTATTTATTAATTGTGGGGCTGCTGTGCGTGAATTTTTTTTATTGGTGGTGAGGGGGGTGTTTGGCCCTTGGTGTGAGTTTACGACTTGCAGCAGCAGCACAATGAATAAATATAAATAAATAAATAAATAAATAAATGACAATAAATACATTTGAAATACATTTTTATTGATAGTGTACATGTGCAGGGGGTCTCCGGAGCTGAAGCGCACAGGTTTCAGGTCTGGGGACCCCGTGCCCCCCGAGATACAGGCCCCTTTAGGGGGTGCCGGTATCCCTCTGCTCTGCTTGGTTTACAGGCCGCGATCACGTGATCGGGACCTTTAAACGCAGAGCACTCAGCACTCAGAAACACAGGCCAGACAGATTTAAACACACACACAATAGGGGGAGGTTTTTTTACATAGCTTGCAGGGAAGCTTAACGCACACACAATAGGGGGATAGGGGGAGGGTTTTTTACATAGATTAGAGAGAAGGCAGGGCGTTTTAAAAGCGAGAATAGGGGAGGGGGTTTTACATAGATTTTATTTATTTATTTAGATTTATTTATTAATTGTGGGGCTGCTGTGCGTGAATTTTTTTTATTGGGGGTGAGGGGGGTGTTTGGCCCTTGGTGTGAGTTTACGACTTGCAGCAGCAGCACAATGAATAAATAAATATAAATAAATAAATAAATAAATGACAATAAATACATTTGAAATACATTTTTATTGATAGTGTACATGTGCAGGGGGTCTCCGGAGCTGAAGCGCACAGGTTTCAGGTCTGGGGACCCCGTGCCCCCCGAGATACAGGCCCCTTTAGGGGGTGCCGGTATCCCTCTGCTCTGCTTGGTTTACAGGCCGCGATCACGTGATCGGGACCTTTAAACGCAGAGCACTCAGCACTCAGAAACACAGGCCAGACAGATTTAAACACACACACAATAGGGGGAGGTTTTTTTACATAGCTTGCAGGGAAGCTTAACGCACACACAATAGGGGGATAGGGGGAGGGTTTTTTACATAGATTAGAGAGAAGGCAGGGCGTTTTAAAAGCGAGAATAGGGGAGGGGGTTTTACATAGATTTTATTTATTTATTTAGATTTATTTATTAATTGTGGGGCTGCTGTGCGTGAATTTTTTTTATTGGGGGTGAGGGGGGTGTTTGGCCCTTGGTGTGAGTTTACGACTTGCAGCAGCAGCACAATTAATAAATATAAATAAATAAATAAATGACAATAAATACATTTGAAATACATTTTTATTGATAGTGTACATGTGCAGGGGGTCTCCGGAGCTGAAGCGCACAGGTTTCAGGTCTGGGGACCCCGTGCCCCCCGAGATACAGGCCCCTTTAGGGGGTGCCGGTATCCCTCTGCTCTGCTTGGTTTACAGGCCGCGATCACGTGATCGGGACCTTTAAACGCAGAGCACTCAGCACTCAGAAACACAGGCCAGACAGATTTAAACACACACACAATAGGGGGAGGTTTTTTTACATAGCTTGCAGGGAAGCTTAACGCACACACAATAGGGGGATAGGGGGAGGGTTTTTTACATAGATTAGAGAGAAGGCAGGGCGTTTTAAAAGCGAGAATAGGGGAGGGGGTTTTACATAGATTTTATTTATTTATTTAGATTTATTTATTAATTGTGGGGCTGCTGTGCGTGAATTTTTTTTATTGGGGGTGAGGGGGGTGTTTGGCCCTTGGTGTGAGTTTACGACTTGCAGCAGCAGCACAATGAATAAATATAAATAAATAAATAAATAAATAAATGACAATAAATACATTTGAAATACATTTTTATTGATAGTGTACATGTGCAGGGGGTCTCCGGAGCTGAAGCGCACAGGTTTCAGGTCTGGGGACCCCGTGCCCCCCGAGATACAGGCCCCTTTAGGGGGTGCCGGTATCCCTCTGCTCTGCTTGGTTTACAGGCCGCGATCACGTGATCGGGACCTTTAAACGCAGAGCACTCAGCACTCAGAAACACAGGCCAGACAGATTTAAACACACACACAATAGGGGGAGGTTTTTTTACATAGCTTGCAGGGAAGCTTAACGCACACACAATAGGGGGATAGGGGGAGGGTTTTTTACATAGATTAGAGAGAAGGCAGGGCGTTTTAAAAGCGAGAATAGGGGAGGGGGTTTTACATAGATTTTATTTATTTATTTAGATTTATTTATTAATTGTGGGGCTGCTGTGCGTGAATTTTTTTTATTGGGGGTGAGGGGGGTGTTTGGCCCTTGGTGTGAGTTTACGACTTGCAGCAGCAGCACAATGAATAAATAAATATAAATAAATAAATAAATAAATGACAATAAATACATTTGAAATACATTTTTATTGATAGTGTACATGTGCAGGGGGTCTCCGGAGCTGAAGCGCACAGGTTTCAGGTCTGGGGACCCCGTGCCCCCCGAGATACAGGCCCCTTTAGGGGGTGCCGGTATCCCTCTGCTCTGCTTGGTTTACAGGCCGCGATCACGTGATCGGGACCTTTAAACGCAGAGCACTCAGCACTCAGAAACACAGGCCAGACAGATTTAAACACACACACAATAGGGGGAGGTTTTTTTACATAGCTTGCAGGGAAGCTTAACGCACACACAATAGGGGGATAGGGGGAGGGTTTTTTACATAGATTAGAGAGAAGGCAGGGCGTTTTAAAAGCGAGAATAGGGGAGGGGGTTTTACATAGATTTTATTTATTTATTTAGATTTATTTATTAATTGTGGGGCTGCTGTGCGTGAATTTTTTTTATTGGGGGTGAGGGGGGTGTTTGGCCCTTGGTGTGAGTTTACGACTTGCAGCAGCAGCACAATGAATAAATAAATATAAATAAATAAATAAATAAATGACAATAAATACATTTGAAATACATTTTTATTGATAGTGTACATGTGCAGGGGGTCTCCGGAGCTGAAGCGCACAGGTTTCAGGTCTGGGGACCCCGTGCCCCCCGAGATACAGGCCCCTTTAGGGGGTGCCGGTATCCCTCTGCTCTGCTTGGTTTACAGGCCGCGATCACGTGATCGGGACCTTTAAACGCAGAGCACTCAGCACTCAGAAACACAGGCCAGACAGATTTAAACACACACACAATAGGGGGAGGTTTTTTTACATAGCTTGCAGGGAAGCTTAACGCACACACAATAGGGGGATAGGGGGAGGGTTTTTTACATAGATTAGAGAGAAGGCAGGGCGTTTTAAAAGCGAGAATAGGGGAGGGGGTTTTACATAGATTTTATTTATTTATTTAGATTTATTTATTAATTGTGGGGCTGCTGTGCGTGAATTTTTTTTATTGGGGGTGAGGGGGGTGTTTGGCCCTTGGTGTGAGTTTACGACTTGCAGCAGCAGCACAATGAATAAATATAAATAAATAAATAAATAAATAAATGACAATAAATACATTTGAAATACATTTTTATTGATAGTGTACATGTGCAGGGGGTCTCCGGAGCTGAAGCGCACAGGTTTCAGGTCTGGGGACCCCGTGCCCCCCGAGATACAGGCCCCTTTAGGGGGTGCCGGTATCCCTCTGCTCTGCTTGGTTTACAGGCCGCGATCACGTGATCGGGACCTTTAAACGCAGAGCACTCAGCACTCAGAAACACAGGCCAGACAGATTTAAACACACACACAATAGGGGGAGGTTTTTTTACATAGCTTGCAGGGAAGCTTAACGCACACACAATAGGGGGATAGGGGGAGGGTTTTTTACATAGATTAGAGAGAAGGCAGGGCGTTTTAAAAGCGAGAATAGGGGAGGGGGTTTTACATAGATTTTATTTATTTATTTAGATTTATTTATTAATTGTGGGGCTGCTGTGCGTGAATTTTTTTTATTGGGGGTGAGGGGGGTGTTTGGCCCTTGGTGTGAGTTTACGACTTGCAGCAGCAGCACAATGAATAAATAAATATAAATAAATAAATAAATAAATGACAATAAATACATTTGAAATACATTTTTATTGATAGTGTACATGTGCAGGGGGTCTCCGGAGCTGAAGCGCACAGGTTTCAGGTCTGGGGACCCCGTGCCCCCCGAGATACAGGCCCCTTTAGGGGGTGCCGGTATCCCTCTGCTCTGCTTGGTTTACAGGCCGCGATCACGTGATCGGGACCTTTAAACGCAGAGCACTCAGCACTCAGAAACACAGGCCAGACAGATTTAAACACACACACAATAGGGGGAGGTTTTTTTACATAGCTTGCAGGGAAGCTTAACGCACACACAATAGGGGGATAGGGGGAGGGTTTTTTACATAGATTAGAGAGAAGGCAGGGCGTTTTAAAAGCGAGAATAGGGGAGGGGGTTTTACATAGATTTTATTTATTTATTTAGATTTATTTATTAATTGTGGGGCTGCTGTGCGTGAATTTTTTTTATTGGGGGTGAGGGGGGTGTTTGGCCCTTGGTGTGAGTTTACGACTTGCAGCAGCAGCACAATGAATAAATATAAATAAATAAATAAATGACAATAAATACATTTGAAATACATTTTTATTGATAGTGTACATGTGCAGGGGGTCTCCGGAGCTGAAGCGCACAGGTTTCAGGTCTGGGGACCCCGTGCCCCCCGAGATACAGGCCCCTTTAGGGGGTGCCGGTATCCCTCTGCTCTGCTTGGTTTACAGGCCGCGATCACGTGATCGGGACCTTTAAACGCAGAGCACTCAGCACTCAGAAACACAGGCCAGACAGATTTAAACACACACACAATAGGGGGAGGTTTTTTTACATAGCTTGCAGGGAAGCTTAACGCACACACAATAGGGGGATAGGGGGAGGGTTTTTTACATAGATTAGAGAGAAGGCAGGGCGTTTTAAAAGCGAGAATAGGGGAGGGGGTTTTACATAGATTTTATTTATTTATTTAGATTTATTTATTAATTGTGGGGCTGCTGTGCGTGAATTTTTTTTATTGGGGGTGAGGGGGGTGTTTGGCCCTTGGTGTGAGTTTACGACTTGCAGCAGCACAATGAATAAATAAATATAAATAAATAAATAAATAAATACATTTGAAATACATTTTTATTGATAGTGTACATGTGCAGGGGGTCTCCGGAGCTGAAGCGCACAGGTTTCAGGTCTGGGGACCCCGTGCCCCCCGAGATACAGGCCCCTTTAGGGGGTGCCGGTATCCCTCTGCTCTGCTTGGTTTACAGGCCGCGATCACGTGATCGGGACCTTTAAACGCAGAGCACTCAGCACTCAGAAACACAGGCCAGACAGATTTAAACACACACACAATAGGGGGAGGTTTTTTTACATAGCTTGCAGGGAAGCTTAACGCACACACAATAGGGGGATAGGGGGAGGGTTTTTTACATAGATTAGAGAGAAGGCAGGGCGTTTTAAAAGCGAGAATAGGGGAGGGGGTTTTACATAGATTTTATTTATTTATTTAGATTTATTTATTAATTGTGGGGCTGCTGTGCGTGAATTTTTTTTATTGGGGGTGAGGGGGGTGTTTGGCCCTTGGTGTGAGTTTACGACTTGCAGCAGCAGCACAATGAATAAATATAAATAAATAAATAAATAAATAAATGACAATAAATACATTTGAAATACATTTTTATTGATAGTGTACATGTGCAGGGGGTCTCCGGAGCTGAAGCGCACAGGTTTCAGGTCTGGGGACCCCGTGCCCCCCGAGATACAGGCCCCTTTAGGGGGTGCCGGTATCCCTCTGCTCTGCTTGGTTTACAGGCCGCGATCACGTGATCGGGACCTTTAAACGCAGAGCACTCAGCACTCAGAAACACAGGCCAGACAGATTTAAACACACACACAATAGGGGGAGGTTTTTTTACATAGCTTGCAGGGAAGCTTAACGCACACACAATAGGGGGATAGGGGGAGGGTTTTTTACATAGATTAGAGAGAAGGCAGGGCGTTTTAAAAGCGAGAATAGGGGAGGGGGTTTTACATAGATTTTATTTATTTATTTAGATTTATTTATTAATTGTGGGGCTGCTGTGCGTGAATTTTTTTTATTGGGGGTGAGGGGGGTGTTTGGCCCTTGGTGTGAGTTTACGACTTGCAGCAGCAGCACAATGAATAAATAAATATAAATAAATAAATAAATAAATGACAATAAATACATTTGAAATACATTTTTATTGATAGTGTACATGTGCAGGGGGTCTCCGGAGCTGAAGCGCACAGGTTTCAGGTCTGGGGACCCCGTGCCCCCCGAGATACAGGCCCCTTTAGGGGGTGCCGGTATCCCTCTGCTCTGCTTGGTTTACAGGCCGCGATCACGTGATCGGGACCTTTAAACGCAGAGCACTCAGCACTCAGAAACACAGGCCAGACAGATTTAAACACACACACAATAGGGGGAGGTTTTTTTACATAGCTTGCAGGGAAGCTTAACGCACACACAATAGGGGGATAGGGGGAGGGTTTTTTACATAGATTAGAGAGAAGGCAGGGCGTTTTAAAAGCGAGAATAGGGGAGGGGGTTTTACATAGATTTTATTTATTTATTTAGATTTATTTATTAATTGTGGGGCTGCTGTGCGTGAATTTTTTTTATTGGGGGTGAGGGGGGTGTTTGGCCCTTGGTGTGAGTTTACGACTTGCAGCAGCAGCACAATGAATAAATAAATATAAATAAATAAATAAATAAATGACAATAAATACATTTGAAATACATTTTTATTGATAGTGTACATGTGCAGGGGGTCTCCGGAGCTGAAGCGCACAGGTTTCAGGTCTGGGGACCCCGTGCCCCCCGAGATACAGGCCCCTTTAGGGGGTGCCGGTATCCCTCTGCTCTGCTTGGTTTACAGGCCGCGATCACGTGATCGGGACCTTTAAACGCAGAGCACTCAGCACTCAGAAACACAGGCCAGACAGATTTAAACACACACACAATAGGGGGAGGTTTTTTTACATAGCTTGCAGGGAAGCTTAACGCACACACAATAGGGGGATAGGGGGAGGGTTTTTTACATAGATTAGAGAGAAGGCAGGGCGTTTTAAAAGCGAGAATAGGGGAGGGGGTTTTACATAGATTTTATTTATTTATTTAGATTTATTTATTAATTGTGGGGCTGCTGTGCGTGAATTTTTTTTATTGGGGGTGAGGGGGGTGTTTGGCCCTTGGTGTGAGTTTACGACTTGCAGCAGCAGCACAATGAATAAATAAATATAAATAAATAAATAAATAAATGACAATAAATACATTTGAAATACATTTTTATTGATAGTGTACATGTGCAGGGGGTCTCCGGAGCTGAAGCGCACAGGTTTCAGGTCTGGGGACCCCGTGCCCCCCGAGATACAGGCCCCTTTAGGGGGTGCCGGTATCCCTCTGCTCTGCTTGGTTTACAGGCCGCGATCACGTGATCGGGACCTTTAAACGCAGAGCACTCAGCACTCAGAAACACAGGCCAGACAGATTTAAACACACACACAATAGGGGGAGGTTTTTTTACATAGCTTGCAGGGAAGCTTAACGCACACACAATAGGGGGATAGGGGGAGGGTTTTTTACATAGATTAGAGAGAAGGCAGGGCGTTTTAAAAGCGAGAATAGGGGAGGGGGTTTTACATAGATTTTATTTATTTATTTAGATTTATTTATTAATTGTGGGGCTGCTGTGCGTGAATTTTTTTTATTGGGGGTGAGGGGGGTGTTTGGCCCTTGGTGTGAGTTTACGACTTGCAGCAGCAGCACAATGAATAAATATAAATAAATAAATAAATAAATAAATGACAATAAATACATTTGAAATACATTTTTATTGATAGTGTACATGTGCAGGGGGTCTCCGGAGCTGAAGCGCACAGGTTTCAGGTCTGGGGACCCCGTGCCCCCCGAGATACAGGCCCCTTTAGGGGGTGCCGGTATCCCTCTGCTCTGCTTGGTTTACAGGCCGCGATCACGTGATCGGGACCTTTAAACGCAGAGCACTCAGCACTCAGAAACACAGGCCAGACAGATTTAAACACACACACAATAGGGGGAGGTTTTTTTACATAGCTTGCAGGGAAGCTTAACGCACACACAATAGGGGGGTAGGGGGAGGGTTTTTTACATAGATTAGAGAGAAGGCAGGGCGTTTTAAAAGCGAGAATAGGGGAGGGGGTTTTACATAGATTTTATTTATTTATTTAGATTTATTTATTAATTGTGGGGCTGCTGTGCGTGAATTTTTTTTATTGGGGGTGAGGGGGGTGTTTGGCCCTTGGTGTGAGTTTACGACTTGCAGCAGCAGCACAATGAATAAATAAATATAAATAAATAAATAAATAAATGACAATAAATACATTTGAAATACATTTTTATTGATAGTGTACATGTGCAGGGGGTCTCCGGAGCTGAAGCGCACAGGTTTCAGGTCTGGGGACCCCGTGCCCCCCGAGATACAGGCCCCTTTAGGGGGTGCCGGTATCCCTCTGCTCTGCTTGGTTTACAGGCCGCGATCACGTGATCGGGACCTTTAAACGCAGAGCACTCAGCACTCAGAAACACAGGCCAGACAGATTTAAACACACACACAATAGGGGGAGGTTTTTTTACATAGCTTGCAGGGAAGCTTAACGCACACACAATAGGGGGATAGGGGGAGGGTTTTTTACATAGATTAGAGAGAAGGCAGGGCGTTTTAAAAGCGAGAATAGGGGAGGGGGTTTTACATAGATTTTATTTATTTATTTAGATTTATTTATTAATTGTGGGGCTGCTGTGCGTGAATTTTTTTTATTGGGGGTGAGGGGGGTGTTTGGCCCTTGGTGTGAGTTTACGACTTGCAGCAGCAGCACAATTAATAAATATAAATAAATAAATAAATGACAATAAATACATTTGAAATACATTTTTATTGATAGTGTACATGTGCAGGGGGTCTCCGGAGCTGAAGCGCACAGGTTTCAGGTCTGGGGACCCCGTGCCCCCCGAGATACAGGCCCCTTTAGGGGGTGCCGGTATCCCTCTGCTCTGCTTGGTTTACAGGCCGCGATCACGTGATCGGGACCTTTAAACGCAGAGCACTCAGCACTCAGAAACACAGGCCAGACAGATTTAAACACACACACAATAGGGGGAGGTTTTTTTACATAGCTTGCAGGGAAGCTTAACGCACACACAATAGGGGGATAGGGGGAGGGTTTTTTACATAGATTAGAGAGAAGGCAGGGCGTTTTAAAAGCGAGAATAGGGGAGGGGGTTTTACATAGATTTTATTTATTTATTTAGATTTATTTATTAATTGTGGGGCTGCTGTGCGTGAATTTTTTTTATTGGGGGTGAGGGGGGTGTTTGGCCCTTGGTGTGAGTTTACGACTTGCAGCAGCAGCACAATGAATAAATAAATATAAATAAATAAATAAATAAATGACAATAAATACATTTGAAATACATTTTTATTGATAGTGTACATGTGCAGGGGGTCTCCGGAGCTGAAGCGCACAGGTTTCAGGTCTGGGGACCCCGTGCCCCCCGAGATACAGGCCCCTTTAGGGGGTGCCGGTATCCCTCTGCTCTGCTTGGTTTACAGGCCGCGATCACGTGATCGGGACCTTTAAACGCAGAGCACTCAGCACTCAGAAACACAGGCCAGACAGATTTAAACACACACACAATAGGGGGAGGTTTTTTTACATAGCTTGCAGGGAAGCTTAACGCACACACAATAGGGGGATAGGGGGAGGGTTTTTTACATAGATTAGAGAGAAGGCAGGGCGTTTTAAAAGCGAGAATAGGGGAGGGGGTTTTACATAGATTTTATTTATTTATTTAGATTTATTTATTAATTGTGGGGCTGCTGTGCGTGAATTTTTTTTATTGGGGGTGAGGGGGGTGTTTGGCCCTTGGTGTGAGTTTACGACTTGCAGCAGCAGCACAATGAATAAATATAAATAAATAAATAAATAAATAAATGACAATAAATACATTTGAAATACATTTTTATTGATAGTGTACATGTGCAGGGGGTCTCCGGAGCTGAAGCGCACAGGTTTCAGGTCTGGGGACCCCGTGCCCCCCGAGATACAGGCCCCTTTAGGGGGTGCCGGTATCCCTCTGCTCTGCTTGGTTTACAGGCCGCGGTCACGTGATCGGGGCTTTTAACGCAGAGCTGGATACCGGCACCCCCTAAAGGGGCCTGTATCTCGGGGGGCACGGGGTCCCCAGACCTAAAACCAACGCGGTTCAGCTCCGGAGACCCCCTGCACATCTACACTATCAATAAAAATGTATTTCAAATGTATTTATTGTCATTTATTTATTTATTTTTTGGCGGCTGCTGTGTGTGTGTATTTTTTTATTGTGGGTAGCGGGAGGGTGGGTGAATGGGGTATTCGCCCCAACGATGGTTGGGGAGGGCTTGCGGGGGGGGGGGGTGGGGTAGCGGGAGGGCTTAACCCCTTCATGACCGTAGCGGTATTAACTGCTACGATCGTGAAGGGGTTAAGTGCACCCGCAACCCCCCCCCCCCTCCCGCAAGTCCTAAACTCACACCAAGGGCCAAATACCCCCCTCACCCATCCCCACTACACACAATAAAGCGGGCACGATGGGTTAACCCCTTCATTGCCTTAGCGGCTATCCGCTATGGTAATGACGCAGCATTTTCCGTATTTTTAATAATACTGATCAGGAGCAGGGGGGGGGGGTCCCTGAGCATTAATTTCTGGCTCAGGGAACCCCCTGCTCACTGTACAATATTATTAAATCTCTCTCTGCTGCAAACACATCTCGCCCCCAGTATGTGCAGTAATTTACTGAACATGTACTGTAGAATAAATGCATAGTTTTATTTATTCGGGTTTATTACACAGTATACTGTATGGCCGGAAAACATCAGCATACAGTACAATATAATCCATCGAAATCCCCCCATTAGCCGTTTTCTTTTCTGAGGAAAAACAAAATGAAAAGTTTTAATGTACAGTAATGGTCAGCCCCCTAAAGAAGTTCCCAGCCAGCCCCACCAAAATAATACGGCAAAAATACAGTACTCACCATACTGTACAGTATTACTAAATTTCCCATTCAGCTTGCGCTGGCGCCGGCCCACTTCCAGTCCAGCTTTCATCATTTTGCAGAGGGACTAGCCCACCTGTAGTCAGCGGGAAATCGCTTAGGTACATGCAAGCTTCATCAAAACTGGCTGCGAAATCCATCTCAGAGTTGTCACCGACGGCGGGACCATGATGATAAGCTGGTGCTGCTGCTGGTTCTGGTTCTGGTTCTGGCGCATTGCTTGGCAGGGACTGTCGCTTCTTATTTCGTTTTAACACGACCCTTCGCCTTTTGCCGCCTCCATTATCATAGATACGGGAAAAACCCTGTGACACACACCAATACCCTCCAACAAATTGGGGCTCAATACGGTGAAAACAGGGGTCACTACATAACCTTTTCCTTATTGCATGCTTCCACAAATGAGGAGTTGGCGAAAATCTGTAAAAGTCATAATTTTCGATAAAATACTGATAAATTTGAACAACTGTTGCCATCTTATCCTCTGTTGCATTAATAGCGGCCCATATCAAATAAGCATAACTTCTGTCAGGTTTTTGGAACACGGGCTCCACTTGAACACTCATGTCTCTGTAGAATAGTGTAAGTGAAAATGATCTTTGTCTTTATTTAATACATTACTGTATGTAAAGCCTAAATTGATACATTTTTTGCAACTCTTCCTTCAGTCTCAAGGACAAGTTACACAATAGCATACTGTACTGGGATAAAGTAACTTTTTTTGGAAACGAAACAACTTGCAAAGGCCACACATTACTTAAGTCATGAGTTTATGCCATCTGGTGGACAATCGAAACATCGCAGCCTAGTAAATCATTCTCATTATCATTTAACAGATCAGGCCCCCGTCAGCCAGGCATGAACCGTGGCTGGGAAGGCAAACGCAACGAAGCATGCAAGAGGTGAGCAGCGGCGGATTCCAGGTTTCTGCCAGGTACAAACCAGGCATTTGCTCGAATAAAGTGTGTCGGTGCAGTAAATAGACAGCAGGGTATGAGGATTGCAGGACACACAGACAATTTGAGATGTTTTTACCTGAGAAAAGACAAGAGATGAGATGAGATGAGAAGCAGATCAATGGTTCCAATTTCCTTTTTAAACTTCCATACTACTTGAAAGATTTCTACTTAAAAGCATTTCTGCTTAAGAGCAAAGGCTGCAAGCAGCAATGGCTGTTGTAAGTTTACTTATATACATTTAGAAAGTCACCTGGTTGGTACAACAAACTTAATTAGCACATGTGAGGGTGGTTAAAGCAAATGGCTTTTCAAAGGTGGGTGTTGTCTTGCACAAGTATGAAAGATGAATTAAATTAAGGCAATAGGGGGATGATTTCCACACAGACAATGAGATGTTTTTACCTAAATTGAACTAAATTTAGCTAAATAGACAGCAGGGTATGAGGATTGCAGGACACACAGACAATTTGAGATGTTTTTACCTAAATTGAACTAAAATTAGCTAAATAGACAGCAGGGTATGAGGATTGCAGGACACACAGACAATTTGAGATGTTTTTACCTAAATTGAACTAAAATTAGCTAAATAGACAGCAGGGTATGAGGATTGCAGGACACACAGACAATTTGAGATGTTTTTACCTAAATTGAACTAAAATTAGCTAAATAGACAGCAGGGTATGAGGATTGCAGGACACACAGACAATTTGAGATGTTTTTACCTAAATTGAACTAAAATTAGCTAAATAGACAGCAGGGTATGAGGATTGCAGGACACAGACAATTTGAGATGTTTTTACCTAAATTGAACTAAAATTAGCTAAATAGACAGCAGGGTATGAGGATTGCAGGACACACAGACAATTTGAGATGTTTTTACCTAAATTGAACTAAAATTAGCTAAATAGACAGCAGGGTATGAGGATTGCAGGACACACAGACAATTTGAGATGTTTTTACCTAAATTGAACTAAAATTAGCTAAATAGACAGCAGGGTATGAGGATTGCAGGACACACAGACAATTTGAGATGTTTTTACCTGAGAAAAGAAAAGAGATGAGATGAGATGAGAAGCAGATCAATGGTTCAAATTTCATTTTTAAACTTCCATACTACTTGAAAGATTTCGACTTAAAAGCATTTCTGCTTAAGAGCAAAGGCTGCAAGCAGCAATGGCTGTTGTAAGTTTACTTATATACATTTAGAAAGTCACCTGGTTGGTACAACAAACTTAATTAGCACATGTGAGGGTGGTTAAAGCAAATGGCTTTTCAAAGGTGGGTGTTGTCTTGCACAAGTATGAAAGATGAATTAAATTAAGGCAATAGGGGGATGATTTCCACACAGACAATGAGATGTTTTTACCTAAATTGAACTAAATTTAGCTAAATAGACAGCAGGGTATGAGGATTGCAGGACACACAGACAATTTGAGATGTTTTTACCTAAATTGAACTAAAATTAGCTAAATAGACAGCAGGGTATGAGGATTGCAGGACACACAGACAATTTGAGATGTTTTTACCTAAATTGAACTAAAATTAGCTAAATAGACAGCAGGGTATGAGGATTGCAGGACACACAGACAATTTGAGATGTTTTTACCTAAATTGAACTAAAATTAGCTAAATAGACAGCAGGGTATGAGGATTGCAGGACACACAGACAATTTGAGATGTTTTTACCTAAATTGAACTAAAATTAGCTAAATAGACAGCAGGGTATGAGGATTGCAGGACACAGACAATTTGAGATGTTTTTACCTAAATTGAACTAAAATTAGCTAAATAGACAGCAGGGTATGAGGATTGCAGGACACACAGACAATTTGAGATGTTTTTACCTAAATTGAACTAAAATTAGCTAAATAGACAGCAGGGTATGAGGATTGCAGGACACACAGACAATTTGAGATGTTTTTACCTAAATTGAACTAAAATTAGCTAAATAGACAGCAGGGTATGAGGATTGCAGGACACACAGACAATTTGAGATGTTTTTACCTAAATTGAACTAAAATTAGCTAAATAGACAGCAGGGTATGAGGATTGCAGGACACACAGACAATTTGAGATGTTTTTACCTAAATTGAACTAAAATTAGCTAAATAGACAGCAGGGTATGAGGATTGCAGGACACACAGACAATTTGAGATGTTTTTACCTAAATTGAACTAAAATTAGCTAAATAGACAGCAGGGAATGAGGATTGCAGGACAAACAGACAATTTGAGTTGTTTTTACCTGAGAAAAGACAAGAGATGAGATGAGATGAGAAGCAGATCAATGGTTCCAATTTACTTTTTAAACTTCCATACTACTTGAAAGATTTCTACTTAAAAGCATTTTTGCTTAAGAGCAAAGGCTGCAAGCAGCAATGGCTGTTGTAAGTTTACTTATATACATTTAGAAAGACACCTGGTTGGTACAACAAACTTAATTAGCACATGTGAGGGTGGTTAAAGCAAATGGTTTTTCAAAGGTGGGTGTTGTCTTGCACAAGTGTGAAAGATGAATTAAATTAAGGCAATAGGGGGATGATTTCCACACAGACAATTTGAGATGTTTTTACCTAAATTGAACTAAAATTAGCTAAATAGACAGCAGGGTATGAGGATTGCAGGACACACAGACAATTTGAGATGTTTTTACCTAAATTGAACTAAAATTAGCTAAATAGACAGCAGGGTATGAGGATTGCAGGACACACAGACAATTTGAGATGTTTTTACCTAAATTGAACTAAAATTAGCTAAATAGACAGCAGGGTATGAGGATTGCAGGACACACAGACAATTTGAGATGTTTTTACCTGAGAAAAGACAAGAGATGAGATGAGATGAGAAGCAGATCAATGGTTCCAATTTCCTTTTTAAACTTCCATACTACTTGAAAGATTTCTACTTAAAAGCATTTCTGCTTAAGAGCAAAGGCTGCAAGCAGCAATGGCTGTTGTAAGTTAACTTATATACATTTAGAAAGTCACCTGGTTGGTACAACAAACTTAATTAGCACATGTGAGGGTGGTTAAAGCAAATGGTTTTTCAAAGGTGGGTGTTGTCTTGCACAAGTGTGAAAGATGAATTAAATTAAGGCAATAGGGGGATGATTTCCACACAGACAATTTGAGATGTTTTTACCTAAATTGAACTAAAATTAGCTAAATATACAGCAGGGTATGAGGATTGCAGGACACACAGACAATTTGAGATGTTTTTACCTAAATTGAACTAAAATTAGCTAAATAGACAGCAGGGTATGAGGATTGCAGGACACACAGACAATTTGAGATGTTTTTACCTAAATTGAACTAAAATTAGCTAAATAGACAGCAGGGTATGAGGATTGCAGGACACAGACAATTTGAGATGTTTTTACCTAAATTGAACTAAAATTAGCTAAATAGACAGCAGGGTATGAGGATTGCAGGACACACAAACAATTTGAGATGTTATTACCTAAATTGAACTAAAATTAGCTAAATAGACAGCAGGGTATGAGGATTGCAGGACACACAGACAATTTGAGATGTTTTTACCTAAATTGAACTAAATTTAGCTAAATAGACAGCAGGGTATGAGGATTGCAGGACACACAGACAATTTGAGATGTTTTTACCTAAATTGAACTAAAATTAGCTAAATAGACAGCAGGGTATGAGGATTGCAGGACACACAGACAATTTGAGATGTTTTTACCTAAATTGAACTAAAATTAGCTAAATAGACAGCAGGGTATGAGGATTGCAGGACACACAGACAATTTGAGATGTTTTTACCTAAATTGAACTAAAATTAGCTAAATAGACAGCAGGGTATGAGGATTGCAGGACACACAGACAATTTGAGATGTTTTTACCTAAATTGAACTAAAATTAGCTAAATAGACAGCAGGGTATGAGGATTGCAGGACACACAGACAATTTGAGATGTTTTTACCTAAATTGAACTAAAATTAGCTAAATAGACAGCAGGGTATGAGGATTGCAGGACACACAGACAATTTGAGATGTTTTTACCTAAATTGAACTAAAATTAGCTAAATAGACAGCAGGGTATGAGGATTGCAGGACACACAGACAATTTGAGATGTTTTTACCTAAATTGAACTAAAATTAGCTAAATAGACAGCAGGGTATGAGGATTGCAGGACACACAGACAATTTGAGATGTTTTTTACCTAAATTGAACTAAAATTAGCTAAATAGACAGCAGGGTATGAGGATTGCAGGACACACAGACAATTTGAGATGTTTTTACCTAAATTGAACTAAAATTAGCTAAATAGACAGCAGGGTATGAGGATAGCAGGACACACAGACAATTTGAGATGTTTTTACCTAAATTGAACTAAAATTAGCTAAATAGACAGCAGGGTATGAGGATTGCAGGACACACAGACAATTTGAGATGTTTTTACCTAAATTGAACAAAATTTAGCTAAATAGACAGCAGGGTATGAGGATTGCAGGACACACAGACAATTTGAGATGTTTTTACCTAAATTGAACTAAAATTAGCTAAATAGACAGCAGGGTATGAGGATTGCAGGACACACAGACAATTTGAGATGTTTTTACCTAAATTGAACTAAAATTAGCTAAATAGACAGCAGGGTATGAGGATTGCAGGACACACAGACAATTTGAGATGTTTTTACCTAAATTGAACTAAAATTAGCTAAATAGACAGCAGGGTATGAGGATTGCAGGACACACAGACAATTTGAGATGTTTTTACCTAAATTGAACTAAAATTAGCTAAATAGACAGCAGGGTATGAGGATTGCAGGACACACAGACAATTTGAGATGTTTTTACCTAAATTGAACTAAAATTAGCTAAATAGACAGCAGGGTATGAGGATTGCAGGACACACAGACAATTTGAGATGTTTTTACCTAAATTGAACTAAAATTAGCTAAATAGACAGCAGGGTATGAGGATTGCAGGACACACAGACAATTTGAGATGTTTTTACCTAAATTGAACTAAAATTAGCTAAATAGACAGCAGGGTATGAGGATTGCAGGACACACAGACAATTTGAGATGTTTTTACCTAAATTGAACTAAAATTAGCTAAATAGACAGCAGGGTATGAGGATTGCAGGACACACAGACAATTTGAGAAGTTTTTTTACCTAAATTGAACTAAAATTAGCTAAATAGACAGCAGGGTATGAGGATAGCAGGACACACAGACAATTTGAGATGTTTTTACCTAAATTGAACTAAAATTAGCTAAATAGACAGCAGGGTATGAGGATTGCAGGACACACAGACAATTTGAGATGTTTTTACCTAAATTGAACAAAATTTAGCTAAATAGACAGCAGGGTATGAGGATTGCAGGACACACAGACAATTTGAGATGTTTTTACCTAAATTGAATTAAATTAGCTAAATAGACAGCAGGGTATGAGGATTGCAGGACACACAGACAATTTGAGATGTTTTTACCTAAATTGAACTAAAATTAGCTAAATAGACAGCAGGGTATGAGGATTGCAGGACACACA
The DNA here is from genome assembly GCF_040206685.1 of Ascaphus truei. NCBI lineage: Eukaryota > Metazoa > Chordata > Amphibia > Anura > Ascaphidae > Ascaphus > Ascaphus truei. Next base: position 775,597 of record NW_027453858.1, on the reverse strand, counting down.
GACAATTTGAGATGTTTTTACCTAAATTGAACTAAAATTAGCTAAATAGACAGCAGGGTATGAGGATTGCAGGACACACAGACAATTTGAGATGTTTTTACCTAAATTGAACTAAAATTAGCTAAATAGACAGCAGGGTATGAGGATTGCAGGACACACAGACAATTTGAGATGTTTTTACCTAAATTGAACTAAAATTAGCTAAATAGACAGCAGGGTATGAGGATTGCAGGACACACAGACAATTTGAGATGTTTTTACCTAAATTGAACTAAAATTAGCTAAATAGACAGCAGGGTATGAGGATTGCAGGACACACAGACAATTTGAGATGTTTTTACCTAAATTGAACTAAAATTAGCTAAATAGACAGCAGGGTATGAGGATTGCAGGACACACAGACAATTTGAGATGTTTTTACCTAAATTGAACTAAAATTAGCTAAATAGACAGCAGGGTATGAGGATTGCAGGACACACAGACAATTTGAGATGTTTTTACCTGAGAAAAGAAAAGTGATGAGATGAGATGAGAAGCAGATCAATGGTTCAAATTTCATTTTTAAACTTCCATACTACTTGAAAGATTTCTACTTAAAAGCATTTCTGCTTAAGAGCAAAGGCTGCAAGCAGCAATGGCTGTTGTAAGTTTACTTATATACATTTAGAAAGTCACCTGGTTGGTACAACAAACTTAATTAGCACATGTGAGGGTGGTTAAAGCAAATGGCTTTTCAAAGGTGGGTGTTGTCTTGCACAAGTATGAAAGATGAATTAAATTAAGGCAATAGGGGGATGATTTCCACACAGACAATGAGATGTTTTTACCTAAATTGAACTAAATTTAGCTAAATAGACAGCAGGGTATGAGGATTGCAGGACACACAGACAATTTGAGATGTTTTTACCTAAATTGAACTAAAATTAGCTAAATAGACAGCAGGGTATGAGGATTGCAGGACACACAGACAATTTGAGATGTTTTTACCTAAATTGAACTAAAATTAGCTAAATAGACAGCAGGGTATGAGGATTGCAGGACACACAGACAATTTGAGATGTTTTTACCTAAATTGAACTAAAATTAGCTAAATAGACAGCAGGGTATGAGGATTGCAGGACACACAGACAATTTGAGATGTTTTTACCTAAATTGAACTAAAATTAGCTAAATAGACAGCAGGGTATGAGGATTGCAGGACACAGACAATTTGAGATGTTTTTACCTAAATTGAACTAAAATTAGCTAAATAGACAGCAGGGTATGAGGATTGCAGGACACACAGACAATTTGAGATGTTTTTACCTAAATTGAACTAAAATTAGCTAAATAGACAGCAGGGTATGAGGATTGCAGGACACACAGACAATTTGAGATGTTTTTACCTAAATTGAACTAAAATTAGCTAAATAGACAGCAGGGTATGAGGATTGCAGGACACACAGACAATTTGAGATGTTTTTACCTGAGAAAAGAAAAGAGATGAGATGAGATGAGAAGCAGATCAATGGTTCAAATTTCATTTTTAAACTTCCATACTACTTGAAAGATTTCGACTTAAAAGCATTTCTGCTTAAGAGCAAAGGCTGCAAGCAGCAATGGCTGTTGTAAGTTTACTTATATACATTTAGAAAGTCACCTGGTTGGTACAACAAACTTAATTAGCACATGTGAGGGTGGTTAAAGCAAATGGCTTTTCAAAGGTGGGTGTTGTCTTGCACAAGTATGAAAGATGAATTAAATTAAGGCAATAGGGGGATGATTTCCACACAGACAATGAGATGTTTTTACCTAAATTGAACTAAATTTAGCTAAATAGACAGCAGGGTATGAGGATTGCAGGACACACAGACAATTTGAGATGTTTTTACCTAAATTGAACTAAAATTAGCTAAATAGACAGCAGGGTATGAGGATTGCAGGACACACAGACAATTTGAGATGTTTTTACCTAAATTGAACTAAAATTAGCTAAATAGACAGCAGGGTATGAGGATTGCAGGACACACAGACAATTTGAGATGTTTTTACCTAAATTGAACTAAAATTAGCTAAATAGACAGCAGGGTATGAGGATTGCAGGACACACAGACAATTTGAGATGTTTTTACCTAAATTGAACTAAAATTAGCTAAATAGACAGCAGGGTATGAGGATTGCAGGACACACAGACAATTTGAGATGTTTTTACCTAAATTGAACTAAAATTAGCTAAATAGACAGCAGGGTATGAGGATTGCAGGACACACAGACAATTTGAGATGTTTTTACCTAAATTGAACTAAAATTAGCTAAATAGACAGCAGGGTATGAGGATTGCAGGACACACAGACAATTTGAGATGTTTTTACCTAAATTGAACTAAAATTAGCTAAATAGACAGCAGGGTATGAGGATTGCAGGACACACAGACAATTTGAGATGTTTTTACCTAAATTGAACTAAAATTAGCTAAATAGACAGCAGGGTATGAGGATTGCAGGACACACAGACAATTTGAGATGTTTTTACCTAAATTGAACTAAAATTAGCTAAATAGACAGCAGGGTATGAGGATTGCAGGACACACAGACAATTTGAGATGTTTTTACCTAAATTGAACTAAAATTAGCTAAATAGACAGCAGGGTATGAGGATTGCAGGACACACAGACAATTTGAGATGTTTTTACCTGAGAAAAGAAAAGAGATGAGATGAGATGAGAAGCAGATCAATGGTTCAAATTTCATTTTTAAACTTCCATACTACTTGAAAGATTTCTACTTAAAAGCATTTCTGCTTAAGAGCAAAGGCTGCAAGCAGCAATGGCTGTTGTAAGTTTACTTATATACATTTAGAAAGTCACCTGGTTGGTACAACAAACTTAATTAGCACATGTGAGGGTGGTTAAAGCAAATGGCTTTTCAAAGGTGGGTGTTGTCTTGCACAAGTATGAAAGATGAATTAAATTAAGGCAATAGGGGGATGATTTCCACACAGACAATGAGATGTTTTTACCTAAATTGAACTAAATTTAGCTAAATAGACAGCAGGGTATGAGGATTGCAGGACACACAGACAATTTGAGATGTTTTTACCTAAATTGAACTAAAATTAGCTAAATAGACAGCAGGGTATGAGGATTGCAGGACACACAGACAATTTGAGATGTTTTTACCTAAATTGAACTAAAATTAGCTAAATAGACAGCAGGGTATGAGGATTGCAGGACACACAGACAATTTGAGATGTTTTTACCTAAATTGAACTAAAATTAGCTAAATAGACAGCAGGGTATGAGGATTGCAGGACACACAGACAATTTGAGATGTTTTTACCTAAATTGAACTAAAATTAGCTAAATAGACAGCAGGGTATGAGGATTGCAGGACACAGACAATTTGAGATGTTTTTACCTAAATTGAACTAAAATTAGCTAAATAGACAGCAGGGTATGAGGATTGCAGGACACACAGACAATTTGAGATGTTTTTACCTAAATTGAACTAAAATTAGCTAAATAGACAGCAGGGTATGAGGATTGCAGGACACACAGACAATTTGAGATGTTTTTACCTAAATTGAACTAAAATTAGCTAAATAGACAGCAGGGTATGAGGATTGCAGGACACACAGACAATTTGAGATGTTTTTACCTAAATTGAACTAAAATTAGCTAAATAGACAGCAGGGTATGAGGATTGCAGGACACACAGACAATTTGAGATGTTTTTACCTGAGAAAAGAAAAGAGATGAGATGAGATGAGAAGCAGATCAATGGTTCAAATTTCATTTTTAAACTTCCATACTACTTGAAAGATTTCGACTTAAAAGCATTTCTGCTTAAGAGCAAAGGCTGCAAGCAGCAATGGCTGTTGTAAGTTTACTTATATACATTTAGAAAGTCACCTGGTTGGTACAACAAACTTAATTAGCACATGTGAGGGTGGTTAAAGCAAATGGCTTTTCAAAGGTGGGTGTTGTCTTGCACAAGTATGAAAGATGAATTAAATTAAGGCAATAGGGGGATGATTTCCACACAGACAATGAGATGTTTTTACCTAAATTGAACTAAATTTAGCTAAATAGACAGCAGGGTATGAGGATTGCAGGACACACAGACAATTTGAGATGTTTTTACCTAAATTGAACTAAAATCAGCTAAATAGACAGCAGGGTATGAGGATTGCAGGACACAGACAATTTGAGATGTTTTTACCTAAATTGAACTAAAATTAGCTAAATAGACAGCAGGGTATGAGGATTGCAGGACACACAGACAATTTGAGATGTTTTTACCTAAATTGAACTAAAATTAGCTAAATAGACAGCAGGGTATGAGGATTGCAGGACACACAGACAATTTGAGATGTTTTTACCTAAATTGAACTAAAATTAGCTAAATAGACAGCAGGGTATGAGGATTGCAGGACACACAGACAATTTGAGATGTTTTTACCTAAATTGAACTAAAATTAGCTAAATAGACAGCAGGGTATGAGGATTGCAGGACACACAGACAATTTGAGATGTTTTTACCTAAATTGAACTAAAATTAGCTAAATAGACAGCAGGGTATGAGGATTGCAGGACACATAGACAATTTGAGATGTTTTTACCTAAATTGAACTAAAATTAGCTAAATAGACAGCAGGGTATGAGGATTGCAGGACACACAGACAATTTGAGATGTTTTTACCTGAGAAAAGACAAGAGATGAGATGAGATGAGAAGCAGATCAATGGTTCCAATTTCCTTTTTAAACTTCCATACTACTTGAAAGATTTCTACTTAAAAGCATTTCTGCTTAAGAGCAAAGGCTGCAAGCAGCAATGGCTGTTGTAAGTTTACTTATATACATTTAGAAAGTCACCTGGTTGGTACAACAAACTTAATTAGCACATGTGAGGGTGGTTAAAGCAAATGGTTTTTCAAAGGTGGGTGTTGTCTTGCACAAGTTTGAAAGATGAATTAAATTAAGGCAATAGGGGGATGATTTCCACACAGACAATTTGAGATGTTTTTACCTAAATTGAACTAAAATTAGCTAAATAGACAGCAGGGTATGAGGATTGCAGGACACACAGACAATTTGAGATGTTTTTACCTAAATTGAACTAAAATTAGCTAAATAGACAGCAGGGTATGAGGATTGCAGGACACACAGACAATTTGAGATGTTTTTACCTAAATTGAACTAAAATTAGCTAAATAGACAGCAGGGAATGAGGATTGCAGGACAAACAGACAATTTGAGTTGTTTTTACCTGAGAAAAGACAAGAGATGAGATGAGATGAGAAGCAGATCAATGGTTCCAATTTACTTTTTAAACTTCCATACTACTTGAAAGATTTCTACTTAAAAGCATTTTTGCTTAAGAGCAAAGGCTGCAAGCAGCAATGGCTGTTGTAAGTTTACTTATATACATTTAGAAAGACACCTGGTTGGTACAACAAACTTAATTAGCACATGTGAGGGTGGTTAAAGCAAATGGTTTTTCAAAGGTGGGTGTTGTCTTGCACAAGTGTGAAAGATGAATTAAATTAAGGCAATAGGGGGATGATTTCCACACAGACAATTTGAGATGTTTTTACCTAAATTGAACTAAAATTAGCTAAATAGACAGCAGGGTATGAGGATTGCAGGACACACAGACAATTTGAGATGTTTTTACCTAAATTGAACTAAAATTAGCTAAATAGACAGCAGGGTATGAGGATTGCAGGACACAGACAATTTGAGATGTTTTTACCTAAATTGAACTAAAATTAGCTAAATAGACAGCAGGGTATGAGGATTGCAGGACACACAGACAATTTGAGATGTTTTTACCTAAATTGAACTAAAATTAGCTAAATAGACAGCAGGGTATGAGGATTGCAGGACACACAGACAATTTGAGATGTTTTTACCTAAATTGAACTAAAATTAGCTAAATAGACAGCAGGGTATGAGGATTGCAGGACACACAGACAATTTGAGATGTTTTTACCTGAGAAAAGAAAAGAGATGAGATGAGATGAGAAGCAGATCAATGGTTCAAATTTCATTTTTAAACTTCCATACTACTTGAAAGATTTCGACTTAAAAGCATTTCTGCTTAAGAGCAAAGGCTGCAAGCAGCAATGGCTGTTGTAAGTTTACTTATATACATTTAGAAAGTCACCTGGTTGGTACAACAAACTTAATTAGCACATGTGAGGGTGGTTAAAGCAAATGGCTTTTCAAAGGTGGGTGTTGTCTTGCACAAGTATGAAAGATGAATTAAATTAAGGCAATAGGGGGATGATTTCCACACAGACAATGAGATGTTTTTACCTAAATTGAACTAAATTTAGCTAAATAGACAGCAGGGTATGAGGATTGCAGGACACACAGACAATTTGAGATGTTTTTACCTAAATTGAACTAAAATTAGCTAAATAGACAGCAGGGTATGAGGATTGCAGGACACACAGACAATTTGAGATGTTTTTACCTAAATTGAACTAAAATTAGCTAAATAGACAGCAGGGTATGAGGATTGCAGGACACACAGACAATTTGAGATGTTTTTACCTAAATTGAACTAAAATTAGCTAAATAGACAGCAGGGTATGAGGATTGCAGGACACACAGACAATTTGAGATGTTTTTACCTAAATTGAACTAAAATTAGCTAAATAGACAGCAGGGTATGAGGATTGCAGGACACACAGACAATTTGAGATGTTTTTACCTAAATTGAACTAAAATTAGCTAAATAGACAGCAGGGTATGAGGATTGCAGGACACACAGACAATTTGAGATGTTTTTACCTAAATTGAACTAAAATTAGCTAAATAGACAGCAGGGTATGAGGATTGCAGGACACACAGACAATTTGAGATGTTTTTACCTAAATTGAACTAAAATTAGCTAAATAGACAGCAGGGTATGAGGATTGCAGGACACACAGACAATTTGAGATGTTTTTACCTAAATTGAACTAAAATTAGCTAAATAGACAGCAGGGTATGAGGATTGCAGGACACACAGACAATTTGAGATGTTTTTACCTAAATTGAACTAAAATTAGCTAAATAGACAGCAGGGTATGAGGATTGCAGGACACAGACAATTTGAGATGTTTTTACCTAAATTGAACTAAAATTAGCTAAATAGACAGCAGGGTATGAGGATTGCAGGACACACAGACAATTTGAGATGTTTTTACCTAAATTGAACTAAAATTAGCTAAATAGACAGCAGGGTATGAGGATTGCAGGACACACAGACAATTTGAGATGTTTTTACCTAAATTGAACTAAAATTAGCTAAATAGACAGCAGGGTATGAGGATTGCAGGACACACAGACAATTTGAGATGTTTTTACCTGAGAAAAGAAAAGAGATGAGATGAGATGAGAAGCAGATCAATGGTTCAAATTTCATTTTTAAACTTCCATACTACTTGAAAGATTTCGACTTAAAAGCATTTCTGCTTAAGAGCAAAGGCTGCAAGCAGCAATGGCTGTTGTAAGTTTACTTATATACATTTAGAAAGTCACCTGGTTGGTACAACAAACTTAATTAGCACATGTGAGGGTGGTTAAAGCAAATGGCTTTTCAAAGGTGGGTGTTGTCTTGCACAAGTATGAAAGATGAATTAAATTAAGGCAATAGGGGGATGATTTCCACACAGACAATGAGATGTTTTTACCTAAATTGAACTAAATTTAGCTAAATAGACAGCAGGGTATGAGGATTGCAGGACACACAGACAATTTGAGATGTTTTTACCTAAATTGAACTAAAATTAGCTAAATAGACAGCAGGGTATGAGGATTGCAGGACACAGACAATTTGAGATGTTTTTACCTAAATTGAACTAAAATTAGCTAAATAGACAGCAGGGTATGAGGATTGCAGGACACACAGACAATTTGAGATGTTTTTACCTAAATTGAACTAAAATTAGCTAAATAGACAGCAGGGTATGAGGATTGCAGGACACACAGACAATTTGAGATGTTTTTACCTAAATTGAACTAAAATTAGCTAAATAGACAGCAGGGTATGAGGATTGCAGGACACACAGACAATTTGAGATGTTTTTACCTAAATTGAACTAAAATTAGGTAAATAGACAGCAGGGTATGAGGATTGCAGGACACACAGACAATTTGAGATGTTTTTACCTAAATTGAACTAAAATTAGCTAAATAGACAGCAGGGTATGAGGATTGCAGGACACACAGACAATTTGAGATGTTTTTACCTAAATTGAACTAAAATTAGCTAAATAGACAGCAGGGAATGAGGATTGCAGGACAAACAGACAATTTGAGTTGTTTTTACCTGAGAAAAGACAAGAGATGAGATGAGATGAGAAGCAGATCAATGGTTCCAATTTACTTTTTAAACTTCCATACTACTTGAAAGATTTCTACTTAAAAGCATTTTTGCTTAAGAGCAAAGGCTGCAAGCAGCAATGGCTGTTGTAAGTTTACTTATATACATTTAGAAAGACACCTGGTTGGTACAACAAACTTAATTAGCACATGTGAGGGTGGTTAAAGCAAATGGTTTTTCAAAGGTGGGTGTTGTCTTGCACAAGTGTGAAAGATGAATTAAATTAAGGCAATAGGGGGATGATTTCCACACAGACAATTTGAGATGTTTTTACCTAAATTGAACTAAAATTAGCTAAATAGACAGCAGGGTATGAGGATTGCAGGACACACAGACAATTTGAGATGTTTTTACCTAAATTGAACTAAAATTAGCTAAATAGACAGCAGGGTATGAGGATTGCAGGACACACAGACAATTTGAGATGTTTTTACCTAAATTGAACTAAAATTAGCTAAATAGACAGCAGGGTATGAGGATTGCAGGACACACAGACAATTTGAGATGTTTTTACCTGAGAAAAGACAAGAGATGAGATGAGATGAGAAGCAGATCAATGGTTCCAATTTCCTTTTTAAACTTCCATACTACTTGAAAGATTTCTACTTAAAAGCATTTCTGCTTAAGAGCAAAGGCTGCAAGCAGCAATGGCTGTTGTAAGTTAACTTATATACATTTAGAAAGTCACCTGGTTGGTACAACAAACTTAATTAGCACATGTGAGGGTGGTTAAAGCAAATGGTTTTTCAAAGGTGGGTGTTGTCTTGCACAAGTGTGAAAGATGAATTAAATTAAGGCAATAGGGGGATGATTTCCACACAGACAATTTGAGATGTTTTTACCTAAATTGAACTAAAATTAGCTAAATATACAGCAGGGTATGAGGATTGCAGGACACACAGACAATTTGAGATGTTTTTACCTAAATTGAACTAAAATTAGCTAAATAGACAGCAGGGTATGAGGATTGCAGGACACACAGACAATTTGAGATGTTTTTACCTAAATTGAACTAAAATTAGCTAAATAGACAGCAGGGTATGAGGATTGCAGGACACAGACAATTTGAAATGTTTTTACCTAAATTGAACTAAAATTAGCTAAATAGACAGCAGGGTATGAGGATTGCAGGACACACAGACAATTTGAGATGTTATTACCTAAATTGAACTAAAATTAGCTAAATAGACAGCAGGGTATGAGGATTGCAGGACACACAGACAATTTGAGATGTTTTTACCTAAATTGAACTAAATTTAGCTAAATAGACAGCAGGGTATGAGGATTGCAGGACACACAGACAATTTGAGATGTTTTTACCTAAATTGAACTAAAATTAGCTAAATAGACAGCAGGGTATGAGGATTGCAGGACACACAGACAATTTGAGATGTTTTTACCTAAATTGAACTAAAATTAGCTAAATAGACAGCAGGGTATGAGGATTGCAGGACACACAGACAATTTGAGATGTTTTTACCTAAATTGAACTAAAATTAGCTAAATAGACAGCAGGGTATGAGGATTGCAGGACACACAGACAATTTGAGATGTTTTTACCTAAATTGAACTAAAATTAGCTAAATAGACAGCAGGGTATGAGGATTGCAGGACACACAGACAATTTGAGATGTTTTTACCTAAATTGAACTAAAATTAGCTAAATAGACAGCAGGGTATGAGGATTGCAGGACACACAGACAATTTGAGATGTTTTTACCTAAATTGAACTAAAATTAGCTAAATAGACAGCAGGGTATGAGGATTGCAGGACACACAGACAATTTGAGATGTTTTTACCTAAATTGAACTAAAATTAGCTAAATAGACAGCAGGGTATGAGGATTGCAGGACACACAGACAATTTGAGATGTTTTTACCTAAATTGAACTAAAATTAGCTAAATAGACAGCAGGGTATGAGGATTGCAGGACACACAGACAATTTGAGATGTTTTTACCTAAATTGAACTAAAATTAGCTAAATAGACAGCAGGGTATGAGGATAGCAGGACACACAGACAATTTGAGATGTTTTTACCTAAATTGAACTAAAATTAGCTAAATAGACAGCAGGGTATGAGGATTGCAGGACACACAGACAATTTGAGATGTTTTTACCTAAATTGAACAAAATTTAGCTAAATAGACAGCAGGGTATGAGGATTGCAGGACACACAGACAATTTGAGATGTTTTTACCTAAATTGAACTAAAATTAGCTAAATAGACAGCAGGGTATGAGGATTGCAGGACACACAGACAATTTGAGATGTTTTTACCTAAATTGAACTAAAATTAGCTAAATAGACAGCAGGGTATGAGGATTGCAGGACACACAGACAATTTGAGATGTTTTTACCTAAATTGAACTAAAATTAGCTAAATAGACAGCAGGGTATGAGGATTGCAGGACACACAGACAATTTGAGATGTTTTTACCTAAATTGAACTAAAATTAGCTAAATAGACAGCAGGGTATGAGGATTGCAGGACACACAGACAATTTGAGATGTTTTTACCTAAATTGAACTAAAATTAGCTAAATAGACAGCAGGGTATGAGGATTGCAGGACACACAGACAATTTGAGATGTTTTTACCTAAATTGAACTAAAATTAGCTAAATAGACAGCAGGGTATGAGGATTGCAGGACACACAGACAATTTGAGATGTTTTTACCTAAATTGAACTAAAATTAGCTAAATAGACAGCAGGGTATGAGGATTGCAGGACACACAGACAATTTGAGATGTTTTTACCTAAATTGAACTAAAATTAGCTAAATAGACAGCAGGGTATGAGGATTGCAGGACACACAGACAATTTGAGATGTTTTTACCTAAATTGAATTAAAATTAGCTAAATAGACAGCAGGGTATGAGGATAGCAGGACACACAGACAATTTGAGATGTTTTTACCTAAATTGAACTAAAATTAGCTAAATAGACAGCAGGGTATGAGGATTGCAGGACACACAGACAATTTGAGATGTTTTTACCTAAATTGAACAAAATTTAGCTAAATAGACAGCAGGGTATGAGGATTGCAGGACACACAGACAATTTGAGATGTTTTTACCTAAATTGAATTAAATTAGCTAAATAGACAGCAGGGTATGAGGATTGCAGGACACACAGACAATTTGAGATGTTTTTACCTAAATTGATCTAAAATTAGCTAAATAGACAGCAGGGTATGAGGATTGCAGGACACACAGACAATTTGAGATGTTTTTACCTAAATTGAACTAAAATTAGCTAAATAGACAGCAGGGTATGAGGATTGCAGGACACACAGACAATTTGAGATGTTTTTACCTAAATTGAACTAAAATTAGCTAAATAGACAGCAGGGTATGAGGATTGCAGGACACACAGACAATTTGAGATGTTTTTACCTAAATTGAACTAAAATTAGCTAAATAGACAGCAGGGTATGAGGATTGCAGGACACACAGACAATTTGAGATGTTTTTACCTAAATTGAACTAAAATTAGCTAAATAGACAGCAGGGTATGAGGATTGCAGGACACACAGACAATTTGAGATGTTTTTACCTAAATTGAACTAAAATTAGCTAAATAGACAGCAGGGTATGAGGATTGCAGGACACACAGACAATTTGAGATGTTTTTACCTAAATTGAACTAAAATTAGCTAAATAGACAGCAGGGTATGAGGATTGCAGGACACACAGACAATTTGAGATGTTTTTACCTGAGAAAAGACAAGAGAGGAGATGAGATGAGAAGCAGATCAATGGTTCCAATTTCATTTTTAAACTTCCATACTACTTGAAAGATTTCTACTTAAAAGCATTTCTGCTTAAGAGCAAAGGCTGCAAGCAGCAATGGCTGTTGTAAGTTTACTTATATACATTTAGAAAGTCACCTGGTTGGTACAACAAACTTAATTAGCACATGTGAGGGTGGTTAAAGCAAATGGTTTTTCAAAGGTGGGTGTTGTCTTGCACAAGTGTGAAAGATGAATTAAATTAAGGCAATAGGGGGATGATTTCCACACAGACAATTTGAGATGTTTTTACCTAAATTGAACTAAAATTAGCTAAATAGACAGCAGGGTATGAGGATTGCAGGACACACAGACAATTTGAGATGTTTTTACCTAAATTGAACTAAAATTAGCTAAATAGACAGCAGGGTATGAGGATTGCAGGACACACAGACAATTTGAGATGTTTTTACCTAAATTGAACTAAAATTAGCTAAATAGACAGCAGGGTATGAGGATTGCAGGACACACAGACAATTTGAGATGTTTTTACCTAAATTGAACTAAAATTAGCTAAATAGACAGCAGGGTATGAGGATTGCAGGACACACAGACAATTTGAGATGTTTTTACCTAAATTGAACTAAAATTAGCTAAATAGACAGCAGGGTATGAGGATTGCAGGACACACAGACAATTTGAGATGTTTTTACCTAAATTGAACTAAAATTAGCTAAATAGACAGCAGGGTATGAGTATTGCAGGACACACAGACAATTTGAGATGTTTTTACCTAAATTGAACTAAAATTAGCTAAATAGACAGCAGGGTATGAGGATTGCAGGACACACAGACAATTTGAGATGTTTTTACCTAAATTGAACTAAAATTAGCTAAATAGACAGCAGGGTATGAGGATTGCAGGACACACAGACAATTTGAGATGTTTTTACCTAAATTGAACTAAAATTAGCTAAATAGACAGCAGGGTATGAGGATTGCAGGACACACAGACAATTTGAGATATTTTTACCTAAATTGAACTAAAATTAGCTAAATAGACAGCAGGGTATGAGGATTGCAGGACACACAGACAATTTGAGATGTTTTTACCTGAGAAAAGACAAGAGATGAGATGAGATGAGAAGCAGATCAATGGTTCCAATTTCCTTTTTAAACTTCCATACTACTTGAAAGATTTCTACTTAAAAGCATTTCTGCTTAAGAGCAAAAGCTGCAAGCAGCAATGGCTGTTGTAAGTTTACCTATATACATTTAGAAAGTCACCTGGTTGGTACAACAAACTTAATTAGCACATGTGAGGGTGGTTAAAGCAAATGGTTTTTCAAAGGTGGGTGTTGTCTTGCACAAGTGTGAAAGATGAATTAAATGAAGGCAATAGGGGGATGATTTCCACACAGACAATTTGAGATGTTTTTACCTAAATTGAACTAAAATTAGCTAAATAGACAGCAGGGTATGAGGATTGCAGGACAGACAGACAATTTGAGATGTTTTTACCTAAATTGAACTAAAATTAGCTAAATAGACAGCAGGGTATGAGGATTGCAGGACACACAGACAATTTGAGATGTTTTTACCTAAATTGAACTAAAATTAGCTAAATAGACAGCAGAGTATGAGGATTGCAGGACACACAGACAATTTGAGATGTTTTTACCTAAATTGAACTAAAATTAGCTAAATAGACAGCAGGATATGAGGATTGCAGGACACACAGACAATTTGAGATGTTTTTACCTAAATTGAACTAAAATTAGCTAAATAGACAGCAGGGTATGAGGATTGCAGGACACACAGATAATTTGAGATGTTTTTACCTAAATTGAACTAAAATTAGCTAAATAGACAGCAGGGTATGAGGATTGCAGGACACACAGACAATTTGAGATGTTTTTACCTAAATTGAACTAAAATTAGCTAAATAGACAGCAGGGTATGAGGATTGCAGGACACACAGACAATTTGAGATGTTTTTACCTAAATTGAACTAAAATTAGCTAAATAGACAGCAGGGTATGAGGATTGCAGGACACACAGACAATTTGAGATGTTTTTACCTAAATTGAACTAAAATTAGCTAAATAGACAGCAGGGTATGAGGATTGCAGGACACACAGACAATTTGAGTTGTTTTTACCTAAATTGAACTAAAATTAGCTAAATAGACAGCAGGGTATGAGGATTGCAGGACACACAGACAATTTGAGATGTTTTTACCTAAATTGAACTAAAATTAGCTAAATAGACAGCAGGGTATGAGGATTGCAGGACACACAGACAATTTGAGATGTTTTTACCTAAATTGAACTAAAATTAGCTAAATAGACAGCAGGGTATGAGGATTGCAGGACACACAGACAATTTGAGATGTTTTTACCTGAGAAAAGACAAGAGATGAGATGAGATGAGAAGCAGATCAATGGTTCCAATTTCCTTTTTAAACTTCCATACTACTTGAAAGATTTCTACTTAAAAGCATTTCTGCTTAAGAGCAAAGGCTGCAAGCAGCAATGGCGATTGTAAGTTTACTTATATACATTTAGAAAGTCACCTGGTTGGTACAACAAACTTAATTAGCACATGTGAGGGTGGTTAAAGCAAATGGTTTTTCAAAGGTGGGTGTTGTCTTGTACAAGTGTGAAAGATGAATTAAATTAAGGCAATAGGGGGATGATTTCCACACAGACAATTTGAGATGTTTTTACCTAAATTGAACTAAAATTAGCTAAATAGACAGCAGGGTATGAGGATTGCAGGACACACAGACAATTTGAGACGTTTTTACCTAAATTGAACTAAAATTAGCTAAATAGACAGCAGGGTATGAGGATTGCAGGACACACAGACAATTTGAGATGTTTTTACCTAAATTGAACTAAAATTAGCTAAATAGACAGCAGGGTATGAGGATTGCAGGACACACAGACAATTTGAGATGTTTTTACCTGAGAAAAGACAAGAGATGAGATGAGATGAGAAGCAGATCAATGGTTCCAATTTCCTTTTTAAACTTCCATACTACTTGAAAGATTTCTACTTAAAAGCATTTCTGCTTAAGAGCAAAGGCTGCAAGCAGCAATGGCTGTTGTAAGTTTACTTATATACATTTAGAAAGTCACCTGGTTGGTACAACAAACTTAATTAGCACATGTGAGGGTGGTTAAATCAAATGGTTTTTCAAAGGTGGGTGTTGTCTTGCACAAGTGTGAAAGATGAATTAAATTAAGGCAATAGGGGGATGATTTCCACACAGACAATTTGAGATGTTTTTACCTAAATTGAACTAAAATTAGCTAAATAGACAGCAGGGTATGAGGATTGCAGGACAGACAGACAATTTGAGATGTTTTTACCTAAATTGAACTAAAATTAGCTAAATAGACAGCAGGGTATGAGGATTGCAGGACACACAGACAATTTGAGATGTTTTTACCTAAATTGAACTAAAATTAGCTAAATAGACAGCAGGGTATGAGGATTGCAGGACACACAGACAATTTGAGATGTTTTTACCTAAATTGAACTAAAATTAGCTAAATAGACAGCAGGATATGAGGATTGCAGGACACACAGACAATTTGAGATGTTTTTACCTAAATTGAACTAAAATTAGCTAAATAGACAGCAGGGTATGAGGATTGCAGGACACACAGACAATTTGAGATGTTTTGACCTAAATTGAACTAAAATTAGCTAAATAGACAGCAGGGTATGAGGATTGCAGGACACACAGACAATTTGAGATGTTTTTACCTAAATTGAACTAAAATTAGCTAAATAGACAGCAGGGTATGAGGATTGCAGGACACACAGACAATTTGAGATGTTTTTACCTAAATTGAACTAAAATTAGCTAAATAGACAGCAGGGTATGAGGATTGCAGGACACACAGACAATTTTAGTTGTTTTTACCTAAATTGAACTAAAATTAGCTAAATAGACAGCAGGGTATGAGGATTGCAGGACACACAGACAATTTGAGATGTTTTTACCTAAATTGAACTAAAATTAGCTAAATAGACAGCAGGGTATGAGGATTGCAGGACACACAGACAATTTGAGATGTTTTTACCTAAATTGAACTAAAATTAGCTAAATAGACAGCAGGGTATGAGGATTGCAGGACACACAGACAATTTGAGATGTTTTTACCTGAGAAAAGACAAGAGATGAGATGAGATGAGAAGCAGATCAATGGTTCCAATTTCCTTTTTAAACTTCCATACTACTTGAAAGATTTCTACTTAAAAGCATTTCTGCTTAAGAGCAAAGGCTGCAAGCAGCAATGGCTGTTGTAAGTTTACTTATATACATTTAGAAAGTCACCTGGTTGGTACAACAAACTTAATTAGCACATGTGAGGGTGGTTAAAGCAAATGGTTTTTCAAAGGTGGGTGTTGTCTTGTACAAGTGTGAAAGATGAATTAAATTAAGGCAATAGGGGGATGATTTCCACACAGACAATTTGAGATGTTTTTACCTAAATTGAACTAAAATTAGCTAAATAGACAGCAGGGTATGAGGATTGCAGGACACACAGACAATTTGAGACGTTTTTACCTAAATTGAACTAAAATTAGCTAAATAGACAGCAGGGTATGAGGATTGCAGGACACACAGACAATTTGAGATGTTTTTACCTAAATTGAACTAAAATTAGCTAAATAGACAGCAGGGTATGAGGATTGCAGGACACACAGACAATTTGAGATGTTTTTACCTAAATTGAACTAAAATTAGCTAAATAGACAGCAGGATATGAGGATTGCAGGACACACAGTTGCAGGACACACAGACAATTTGAGATGTTTTTACCTGAGAAAAGACAAGAGATGAGATGAGATGAGAAGCAGATTGTATGTGTTTTATTGATACTGTACATGTGCAGAGGGTCTCCAGAGCAGAAGCGCACAGGTTTCAGGTCTGGGGACCCCGTGCCCCCCGAGATACAGGCCCCTTTAGGGGGTGCCGGTATCCCTCTGCTCTGCTTGGTTTACAGGCCGCGGTCACGTGAACGGGACCTTGAAACGCAGAGAGATACCGGCACCCCCTAAAGGGGCCTGTATCTCGGGGGGCACGGGGTCCCCAGACCTAAAACCAATGCGATTCAGCTCCAGAGACCCCCTGCACATCTACACTATCAATAAAAATGTATTTCAAATGTATTTCTTGTCATTTATTTATTTATATTTATTTATTTATTTATTTTTTGGCGGCTGCTGTGTGTGTGTGTATTTTTTTATTGTGGGTAGCGGGAGGGTGGGTGAATGGGGTATTAGCCCCAACGATGGTTGGGGAGGGCTTGCGGGGGGGGGTAGCGGGAGGGCTTAACCCCTTCATGACCGTAGCGGTATTAACTGCTACGGTCGTGAAGGGGTTAAGTGCACCCGCAACACCCCCCCCCCTCCCGCAAGTCCTAAACTCACACCAAGGGCCAAATACCCCCCTCACCCATCCACACTACACACAATAAAGCGGGCACGGTGGGTTAACCCCTTCATTGCCTTAGCGGCTATCCGCTATGGTAATGATGCAGCATTTTCTGTATTTTTAATAATATTGATCAGGAGCAGGGGGGGGGTCCCTGAGCATTAATTTCTGGCTCAGGGAACCCCCTGCTCACTGTACAATATTATTAAAATACACAAATGATGCTTCTTTACCATAGCGCATAGACGCTAAGGTAAAGAACGAGTATTTATTTATACTGTATATTGTATGTGTTTTATTGATACTGTACATGTGCAGAGGGTCTCCAGAGCAGAAGCGCACAGGTTTCAGGTCTGGGGACCCCTTGCCCCCCGAGATACAGGCCCCTTTAGGGGGTGCCGGTATCCCTCTGCTCTGCTTGGTTTACAGGCCGCGGTCACGTGATCGGGACCTTTAAACGCAGAGGGATACCGGCACCCCCTAAAGGGGCCTGTATCTCGGGGGGCACGGGGTCCCCAGACCTAAAACCAACACGATTCAGCTCCAGAGACCCCCTGCACATCTACACTATCAATAAAAATGTATTTCAAATGTATTTCTTGTCATTTATTTATTTATATTTATTTATTTATTTATTTTTTGGTGGCTGCTGTGTGTGTGTGTATTTTTTTATTGTGGGTAGCGGGAGGGTGGGTGAATGGGGTATTAGCCCCAACGATGGTTGGGGAGGGCTTGCGGGGGGGGGGTAGCGGGAGGGCTTAACCCCTTCATGACCGTAGCGGTATTAACTGCTACGGTCGTGAAGGGGTTAAGTGCACCCGCAACACCCCCCCCCTCCCGCAAGTCCTAAACTCACACCAAGGGCCAAATACCCCCCTCACCCATCCCCACTACACACAATAAAGCGGGCACGGTGGGTTAACCCCTTCATTGCCTTAGCGGCTATCCGCTATGGTAATGATGCAGCATTTTCCGTATTTTTAATAATATTGATCAGGAGCAGGGGGGGGGGGTCCCTGAGCATTAATTTCTGGCTCAGGGAACCCCCTGCTCACTGTACAATATTATTAAATCTCTCTCTCTGCTGCAAACACATCTCGCCCCCAGTATGTGCAGTAATTTACTGAACATGTACTCTAGAATAAATGCATAGTTTTATTTATTCGGGTTTATTACACAGTATACTGTTCGGCTGGAAAACATCAGCATACTGTACAGCACAATATTATCCATCGAAATCCCCCCATTAGCCGTTTTCTTTTCTGAGGAAAATCAAAATGAAAAGTTTTAATGTACAGTAATGGTCAGCCCCCTAAAGAAGTACCCAGCCTGCCCCACCAAAATAATACGGCAACAATACAGTACTCACCATACTGTATTACTGAATTTCCCATTCAGCTTGCGCCGTCGCCGGGCCACTGCCACTGCCAGTCCAGCTTTCATCATCACCCACGTTGATAGTTTGCAGAGGGACTAGCCCACCTGTAGTCAGCGGGAAATCGCTTAGGTACATGCAAGCTTCATCAAAACTGGCTGCGAAATTCATCTCAGGGTTGTCACCGACGGCGGGAGCATCATGATAAGCTGGTGCTGGTGCTGGTTCTGGTTCTGGCGCATTGCTTGGCAGGGACTGTCGCTTCTGATTTGGTTTTAACACGACCCTTCGCCTTTTGCCGCCTCCATTATCATAGATACGGGAAAAACCCTGTGACACACACCAATACCCTCCAACAAATTGGGGCTCAATACGGTGAAAACAGGGGTCACTACATAACCTTTTCCTTATTGCCCGCTTCCACAAATGAGGAGTTGGCGAAAATCTGTAAAAGTCATAGTTTTCGATAAAATACTGATAAATTTGAACAACTGTTGCCATCTTATCCTCTGTTGCATTAATAGCGGCCCATATCAAATAAGCATAACTTCTGTCAGGTTTTTGGAAAGCGGGCTGCATTTGAACACTCATGTCTCTGTAGAATAGTGTAAGCGAAAATGGTCTTTGTCTTTATTTAATACAGTACTGTATGTAAAGCCTAAATTGATACATTTTTTGCAACGTCTTCCTTCAGTCTCAAGGACAAGTTACAATAGCATACTGTACTGGGATAAAGTATCTTTTTTTTAAACGAAACAACTTGCAAAGCCCAACATTACTTAAGTCATGAGTTTATGCCATCTGGTGGACAAGCGAAACATTGCAGCCTAGTAAATTCTTCTCATTATCATTTAACAGATCAGGCCCCCGTCAGCCAGGCATGAACCGTGGCTGGGAAGGCAAACGCAACGAAGCATGCAAGAGGTGAGCAGCGGCGGATTCCAGGTATCTGCCAGGTACAAACTGGGCATTTGCTCGAATAAAGTGTGTCGGTGCAGTACACCTGTGTGTGATCGGCTAATCATCGTGAGAGTGGGCGGATTTGTTTTCAGCTTGATTTTGAATGTATTTGGCACTTACTGCATACGGAGAGGAAAAATCGCCAATAACATGACTAATCGGTAAGCTTGCCGATTTCACATATTCGTCGCTTACTGCATGAGGCCCTTTGTCTTTCTTTAATATGAAACGCCTAAATTGATACATTTTGGCAACTCTTCCTTCAGTCTCAAGGCCAAGGCCAAGTTACAATGGCACACTGTGGTACAGTATCTTTTTTAAACGAAACACCTGCAAGCCGACACATTACTGATTCGGCGCATTACAATTCATGAATTTCTGCCATCTGGCGGACACATGAAGCATTGCAGCCTATTAAAATCCGAACCATTATCAATAAATGCATCAGCCGGGCATGACCCGTGGCTGGGAATGCAAGGTGAACGCGGCATGCGCCAGGTGAACAGCGTCGCATTCCAGGAACCAGCCAGGGACAAACCGGTGATTTGAGAGAATAAAAGCTGCCGCAACGGTAACTCCTCCGGTCTCCAGTCCCACAGCGCCGCTCAGCAGGGAATCCTCTACAGCTAGATACACACAGCTCTGTAACTCCTCCGGTCTCCCGTCCCACAGCGCCGGTCAGCAGGGAATCCTCTACAGCTGGATACACACAGCTCTGTAACTCCTCCGGTCTCCCGTCCCACAGCGCCAGTCAGCAGGGAATCCTCTACAGCTAGATACACACAGCTCTGTAACTCCTCCGGTCTCCAGTCCCACAGCGCCGGTCAGCAGGGAATCCTCTACAGCTAGATACACACAGCTCTGTAACTCCTCTGGTCTCCCGTCCCACAGCGCCGGTCAGCAGGGAATCCTCTACAGCTAGATACACACAGCTCTGTAACTCCTCCGGTCTCCCGTCCCACAGCACCGGTCAGCAGAGAATCCTCTGCAGCTAGATACACACAGCTCTGTAACTCCTCCGGTCTCCCGTCCCACAGCGCCGGTCAGCAGGGAATCCTCGACAGCTAGATACACACAGCTCTGTAACTCCTCCGGTCTCCCGTCCCACAGCGCCGGTCAGCAGGGAATCCTCTGCAGCTAGATACACACAGCTCTGTAACTCCTCCGGTCTCCCGTCCCACAGCGCCGGTCAGCAGGGAATCCTCTACAGCTGGATACACACAGCTCTGTAACTCCTCCGGTCTCCCATCCCACAGCGCCAGTCAGCAGGGAATCCTCTACAGCTGGATGCACACAGCTCTGTAACTCCTCCGGTCTCCCGTCCCACAGCGCCGGTCAGCAGGGAATCCTCTGTAGCTGGATACACAAAGCTCTGTGTCTCTGTAACTCCTCCGGTCTCCCGTCCCACAGCGCCGGTCAGCAGGGAATCCTCTACAGCTAGATACACACAGCTCTGTAACTCCTCCGGTCTCCCGTCCCACAGCGCCGGTCAGCAGGGAATCCTCTGCAGCTGGATACACACAGCTCTGTAACTCCTCCGGTCTCCCATCCCACAGCGCCGGTCAGCAGGGAATCCTCTACAGCTAGATACACACAGCTCTGTAACTCCTCCGGTCTCCCATCCCACAGCGCAGGTCAGCAGGGAATCCTCTACAGCTGGATACACACAGCTCTGTAACTCCTCCGGTCTCCCGTCCCACAGCGCCGGTCAGCAGGGAATCCTCTACAGCTAGATACACACAGCTCTGTAACTCCTCCGGTCTCCCGTCCCACAGCACCGGTCAGCAGGGAATCCTCTGCAGCTCGATACACACAGCTCTGTAACTCCTCCGGTCTCCCGTCCCACAGCGCCGGTCAGCAGGGAATCCTCTACAGCTGGATACACACAGCTCTGTAACTCCTCCGGTCTCCCGTCGCACAGCGCCGGTCAGCAGGGAATCCTCTACAGCTGGATACACACAGCTCTGTAACTCCTCCGGTCTCCAGTCCCACAGCGCCGGTCAGCAGAGAATCCTCTACAGCTAGATACACACAGCTCTGTAACTCCTCCGGTCTCCCGTCCCACAGCGCCGGTCAGCAGGGAATCCTCTACAGCTGGATACACACAGTTCTGTATCTCCTCCGGTCTCCCGTCCCACAGCGCCGGTCAGCAGGGAATCCTCTGCAGCTGGATATACACAGCTCTGTATCTCCTCCGGTCTCCCGTCCCACAGCGCCGGTCAGCAGGGAATCCTCTACAGCTAGATACACACAGCTCTGTAACTCCTCCGGTCTCCCGTCCCACAGCGCCGGTCAGCAGGGAATCCTCTGTAGCTAGATACACACAGCTCTGTAACTCCTCCGGTCTCCCGTCCCACAGCGCCGGTCAGTAGGGAATCCTCTGCAGCTGGATACACACAGCTCTGTAACTCCTCCGGTCTCCCGTCCCACAGCGCCGGTCAGCAGGGAATCCTCTACAGCTGGATACACACAGCTCTGTAACTCCTCCGGTCTCCCATCCCACAGCGCCGGTCAGCAGGGAATCCTCTACAGCTAGAAACACACAGCTCTGTAACTCCTCCGGTCTCCCGTCCCACAGCGCCGGTCAGCAGGGAATCCTCTGCAGCTGGATACACACAGCTCTGTAACTCCTCCGGTCTCCCGTCCCACAGGGCCGGTCAGCAGGGAATCCTCTACAGCTAGATACACACAGCTCTGTAACTCCTCCAGTCTCCCGTCCCACAGCGCCGGTCAGCAGGGAATCCTCTACAGCTGGATACACACAGCTCTGTAACTCCTCCGGTCTCCCGTCCCACAGCGCCGGTCAGCAGGGAATCCTCTACAGCTAGATACACACAGCTCTGTAACTCCTCCGGTCTCCCGTCCCACAGCGCCGGTGAGCAGGGAAACCTGTACAGCTAGATACACACAGCTCTGTAACTCCTCCGGTCTCCCGTCTCACAGCGCCGGTCAGCAGGGAATCCTCTGCAGCTGGATACACACAGCTCTGTAACTCCTTCGGTCTCCCGTCCCACAGCGCCGGTCAGCAGGGAATCCTCTACAGCTAGATACACACAGCTCTGTAACTCCTCCGGTCTCCTGTCCCACAGCGCCCGGTCAGCAGGGAATCCTCTACAGCTGGATACACACAGCTCTGTAACTCCTCCGGTCTCCCGTCCCACAGCGCCGGTCAGCAGGGAATCCTCTACAGCTGGATACACACAGCTCTGTAACTCCTCGGTTTCCCGTCCCACAGCGCCGGTCAGCAGGGAATCCTCTACAGCTAGATAAACAGAGCTCTGTAACTCCTCCGGTCTCCCGTCCCACAGCGCCGGTCAGCAGGGAATCCTCTACAGCTGGATACACACAGCTCTGTAACTCCTCCGGTCTCCCGTCCCACAGCGCCGGTCAGCAGGGAATCCTCTACAGCTAGATACACACAGCTCTGTAACTCCTCCGGTCTCCCGTCCCACAGCACCGGTCAGCAGGGAATCCTCTACAGCTGGATACACACAGCTCTGTAACTCCTCCGGTCTCCCGTCCCACAGCGCCGGTCAGCAGGGAATCCTCTACAGCTAGATACACACAGCTTTGTAACTCCTCCGGTCTCCCGTCCCACAGCGCCGGTCAGCAGGGAATCCTCTGCAGCTGGATACACACAGCTCTGTAACTCTTCCGGTCTCCCGTCCCACAGTGCCGGTCAGCAGGGAATCCTCTGCAGCTGGATACACACAGCTCTGTAACTCCTCCGGTCTCCCGTCCCACAGCGCCGGTCAGCAGGGAATCCTCTACAGCTGGATACACACAGCTCTGTAACTCATCCGGTCTCCCGTCGCACAGCGCCGGTCAGCAGGGAATCCTCTGCAGCTAGATAAACACAGCTCTGTAACTCCTCCGGTCTCCCGTCCCACAGCGCCGATCAGCAGGGAATCCTCTACAGCTGGATACACACAGCTCTGTAACTCCTCCGGTCTCCCGTCCCACAGCGCCGGTCAGCAGGGAATCCTCTACAGCTAGATACACACAGCTCTGTAACTCCTTCGGTCTCCCGTCCCACAGCACCGGTCAGCAGGGAATCCTCTACAGCTGGATACACACAGCTCTGTAACTCCTACGGTCTCCCGTCCCACAGCGCCGGTCAGCAGGGAATCCTCTACAGCCAGACACACAGCTCTGTAACTCCTCCAGTCTCCCGTCCCACAGCGCCGGTCAGCAGGGAATCCTCTACAGCTGGAGGGGGTTTCACTGTGACATTAACCCTACGCGCATTTCATCAGATCAAGGTGTGACTTCATCAGGGGTGTACTTGGTACATAGTATTTCTTGCTCATTGGGTGCACCACCATTGAGATATATATATATATATATATATATATATATATATATATTTTTCCAAATACTTTTTGGTTTAATGGATTGGCTTATTTAATTATTAGGTAGTAGAGCTCTTCTTTAATTTCGTTTATCGGGGGTGTCTAGAAGTGTGGCAGCTGCCAATCATTTATAGAAGTCCACAAAACGTAATTGGTGGATATATGTAACCAATAAGGATCAGGGACACATCTGTGTGTTACAATTAGGAAGAAAATGATATGTGAATGCATAACATACAACCAATGTGATACATATACTGAATAAACATACATATGAATCAACCCGATAAGTAAATAAATCTTAAATGAAAAATCACCCAAATGAAATGGCAATTGAAGAGAACCCATAATAATGAACATATATTTGTACTAAAAATACTAAATAAAAATATGCAGGGATTCGCAAAACTAGTAAAAAATATCAAATAAATAAAAGTAAATAGATTCATAATGAGAAAAAGCCAAACTCGGAGAACAAGATAATCCGGAATGTTCCACAATAGAACTTGTGCCCACATTCTCATTGAGACCTCCTGGGACCAAACTGTTAAGTTTGAAGATCAATATGGTCTCCCGGCGTGAGCGCACCTGCACCCTTCCCCCTGCAAGAGTGGGAGGATTGCATTTTGGGTAATATACTGCCAGTACAGGCAGTCCTCGGTTATCCAACGGAATCCGTTCTGGAAGTGGCGTTGGATAGTGAAACCGCTGTAAAGTGAGTCCCATGTTAATCGGTGGCGGTGAGCGTTGGATAAAGCGTTCAGGCGTCGGATAACGTCCCTTAGCGTTGCATTGTAAAGCGTTGGATATGCCATTCGTTGTAAAGGGAAACGCTGGATAATGAGGAATACCTGTAACTGATTCTTTGCCCACCTTTTCCCTTTTATCTATCCACACACACAGAAGGTGTTACATGGGTGAGCACAATAAACCAAGAGAAAAGAGAACTCAGTTGAAAGTAGCACTCTATTATCACTAGTGATAAATGTCAATATTTGAAAGTATCTTTAATTGAATTAACTATTAAAATAAATGGTGCATGGAAGAGGTTAAAAGATTCATCATGACTTAATATGTCAGATAACTGGATAGATACCAGTAGTAGCGGGTCACTACCATTGCATGGACCCCTATTGTCGGTCTCTGGGAGTGGCAGTGTCTAGTTGCTTAAATAAGTATAGGTGAATGATTGTACTCCCCCCTGGCCAGGAGAGGAAGGTGGTATGGAGCTGCGATTCGCATGTCTCATTAAAGCTGCAGTTCAGTCAATATCCTGCATGTGTGGTTTTTTTAATAAATCAGTTCTGTAGTAAGAAAAAATACTTTTAGCATTTTCTGTTTTCAAAAAAACAACTTTGAAAGACCAATTTTCTTGTATTCTATTTTTTTTTCCAACTTAAATTTTTATTGGAAGTTACAAGTGCAAACATTGTGTCACAGACTGTTATATCAGTTCACTTATAGGCAAACACATGTATGAACATTACTAACACACATCTACAGACGAATACACCAGTACGACGAGACGAACCAGACAAGGGAACTGGGATGGGGGGGGGGGGGGGGAGGGGAGCATGCTTCAGTCTTCTTTGATCGTAGCTGTCAGAATCAGTATGCCTTCCAGACAGGCGCCGACTGGGTCACGACCTTCCGTTGTGTCCTCCTTCCGAGACTAAACTCCAGGGGCTGTCCGCTATCCGTTGGTCTCTACGTCCCGTCGCCTATCTGACCATCAAAGGAGAACGCACCTGTATATATTAGTGCAATATCGTGGTGGCGTCCACCCCTGGGATGTCTAACTGGGCCAACCATGGTGCCCAGACTTTTAGGTAATTTGTGCCGGAGTCATTAACCAAACTTGTTAATTGTTCCATCCTGCAGACGTGCCAAATCCTGTTTCTGATCTTAGGGATAATTGGGATTTCTTGTTGCTTCCATAATGCTGCGATCTCGCATCTCATGGCTGTAGCAAAATGCGCGATCAATTTATGCGCTGCATTTGACAGACCCCGGATCCGCCTGCCCAATAGGAACACCCACGGGTCCAGGGGGATCTCCAAACTGAGAATCCGTTGAATCCAGTCTCTAATCTGTTCCCAAATAGGGGCCACTCTTGCGCAAGACCACAGCATGTGTCGCAGATCCGCTTCCTCCCCACATTGTTTAGGACAAAGAGGGGAGTAGCCTCTCACAAATTTAGCTAAGCGGGTTGGGCTGTAATACCACCGCATAAGGACTTTATATGCGTTCTCCTTTAATGTGGGGCAGATTGAACTTTTTGCAGCCGCCTGAATAATTCTGTCCCACTCTTCGTCCTCTAATGTCTCCCCTAAGTCCTCTTCCCAAATTCTCATGTAGCACAGTCGGTTTTCATTGGGCGTCGTCGGACAGATCACTTCCCTGTACATTCTAGATGTACGTCCCCTTGTGTCCGTATCTCTAGAACACAGCTGCTCAAAATTATTTCGTGCCGGTCTAATTGGCGTTTTATTATAGAAATCTCTGATCTGGAGGTTCCTAAAGAATTCGCTGTTTGGGATATTGTTAGAGGATTTAATTTGATCAAAGGTTTGTATGGTCGTTATGCCCTCCAGATCTTTAAGATGGGTTATCCCCTTCTGAGTCCAAATCAAGAAGTTTTTGCTATTCAGGCCTGGAGCGAAGTCTGGATTGCCCACAATTGGCGTCATCAATGACGTTCTGGTAGTCAGCTGACAACTAAATTTCGTGGCCTCCCAAACTTTTAACGAATTGACCATGGTCTGCAGCGGTATGTTCATCTTGCGTACCCCTCCTTTGGGTAGCCAGATTAAGTTTCGGATTTCAATCGGTGCACAACATTTCCTCTCCAACTCTACCCATCTCCGTAAGCTTGGGTCAGTGTGCCATTGGAGAATCTGCCCTAATTGGGCTGCTTTATAGTAAGCCTGCAAGCAAGGCACCGCTAAACCTCCTCTTATGGTGGGACGTTTTAATAATCCCTTGGAAATTCTTGGGTTTTTCTTATTCCAAATAAATGTCATTATTTGTGACTGTAGGGAGAGGATGTCCGCCTGTACCAAAGGGATAGGCAGACACTGCAAAAGATATAACATCTTTGGGAGGAGGTTCATTTTCATGCTTTGTATCCTCCCAATCCATGAAATACTCCCCTTCATCCAAGTCCTGAGATCCTCCCCCAATGTCTTAATGACCCTGGGAAAATTTGCTTTATATAATGTTTTGTAATCCCTCGTGAGATAAACCCCTAAATATTTGATAGCGGAAGGTTGCCATTTGAAATTAAAATTGAGGTCAATCAGCTTTTCGGTTTCTTTTGGTAGATTGATATTGAGGGCTTCAGATTTAGACTGATTGATCTTAAACCCCGAGATTTGGTTGAATTTACCCAGGATATTGAATACGTTTGGGAGAGACGTGAGAGGTTTGGCTAATGTAAGAATGACATCGTCAGCATATAACGCGGCGTTGTGCATTTGGTCTCCTATTGGGATACCAGAAATATCTGGGTTATTTCTGATGTGTGCCGCTAAGGGTTCTATGCATAAGGCGAACAGCAAGGGGACAGCGGGCACCCCTGCCTCGTGCCGCTTTTGATCTCAAATTGTTCTGAGGGGAAACCTTGGTATCTCACCCTTGCTGTAGGGTTTCTTATACAACGCTAGGATGGCCTGCAGGAGGCGTCCCTCAAAGCCAAACGCTCTCAATGTTTCTGTTAGGTAGGGCCAGTCTATCCTATCGAAGGCTTTCTCTGCGTCCAGACTTAACACCATGGATTGTATATTTTTCTTTTGGGCCAGATCAATTAAGTCGACAATTCTCCTGGTGTTATCTGCCGCTTGCCTGCCTCCGATAAACCCTACCTGATCCGTGTGAATTAACCCGGGAAGAACTCTACCCACCCTGTTGGCTATGAGTTTTGAGTATATTTTAATGTCCGAGTTAATCAGTGAAATGGGCCGGTAGCTCTTACAGTCTGCCGGGTCCTTTCCGGGTTTATGGATCACAGAGATTGAGGCTTGGAGCATTTGCGCTGGGAATGAGGCCCCTGCTAGAATTTCATTGAATAACTTTAACATGTGGGGGGCTAGTATTTTAATATATTTTTTGTAATATAAATTTGAAAAGCCATCCAGCCCTGGGGCTTTGGCAGGTTTTAGTGCCTTGATGACCCCAGAAAATTCCTCCATCGAGAAATCCGACTGGAGTGCCTCCCTGTCACTACTCTCCAAGATTGGTAAATTCGCCTCTTTTAGGAAGGTCTTTAACGACTCTCTTGTTTTCAGGTTATGGACCACCTTATCTCCATTGTATAGTGTTTCATAGTAATTTTTGACTACAATTTTCCCAGGAATGGAGGTAAGGTCCCCCTCGTGGTTTCGAATTGCGTGAATGTGATAATTTGGAAGCTTATTTTTTAGCTTGTTGGCAAGTAGTGTGTCAGGCTTGTTTGCTTTTTCGTAAAATTTCCGCTGAGACCAGGCCATTTCCTTCTCAGCCTGGGCGGAGAGGAGGAGGTTAAGACTGGTTTTGGTGTCTAATACTTGACTCAGCGTATGGGCACTCTTATTTACTTTGTGAAGGGAGGAAAGCTCCGCCAGTTGCGTTTCTAGCTTCTGGATTTTTCCCTCCCTTTCTCTTTTCCTTTTAGCGGCCAGATTCATTATGACCCCCCTGAGGGTAGCCTTATGGGCCTCCCACAGCGTGGAGTGTGCTGCCACACTCCCCTCGTTCTCCTCGAAGTATTGTTTGAGCTTTTCCCCAATCTCCGCCTGAAGGGCTGGGATCTTCAACAATAACTCATTTAATTTCCAGTTCGCTCTAGGTCTGTCTAGTGGGATTAGTGTGCACCGCAGCTCGATAGATGCGTGGTCAGACCATGAAATATCATGGATCTCGGAGCGAGAGACCCCGGGGACCATTCTATTGGATACAAGGAACTAATCAATCCTGCTATAGGTGTTGTGTGGGTGTGAGTAGAATGTATACTCCTTCATTCCCTGGTGTTGTTCCCTCCATATGTGACACATACAAAGAACACGAACTGCATTCAGATCTATTCAGAAAACCGACGGATAGAAATTCCACACTACATGACAAAACATAAGGGCGGGAAAAATAGTTGACAGACCCTCACATTTGGTCAGAACCTTGGACGAGATAAAAACAAGGTTTATTGAAAGAGGACATAAGGCATCGGTAGTGGAAAAATTATTAGAAAAAGAACCACTAGAGAATATAAGATCATTAGAAAATGAAGAAGAAAAAATGACCTTTGTCAGCAAATATAGAACCGCAAGTAGATTTGTAAAACAAACAAGACAAAAACACTGGAAAATCTTGCAAGCAGATCTGATAATGCTCATTATACAGGTTTTTATTATGGCAAGGATTGCAGTAATAGAACCAGGACGACAGATGTACTAAGCAGAATCTCTTAAAACCGCAGCGCAGCAAGAAGAAAGAAGTAAGAACACGAGGATGAAGAATCACTACCCACAGGATGAGGAAAAGAGGATAACCAATCAGAACTGAGGTGACTGACGTCAGACCTGGCCGACGGAGAGAAGGAGAGGATGCTGGAACACAAGGCAGGATCACGATGACGTCACTCGAATGCAAAAACCGGAAGAGGAAGGAAAAACCGGAAGTAGACATTCACGAACTGTTTGAGCATTGTATGGACACTGTATGGACACAGGACTGATCAGGGGAGGCGAATTGGGTCAGCTGGGGGTAATGTTCACTTGTTTTTTACTTGTTATTCACTTGTTATTCACCTGTATATGGATAATGGTCAAGGATATATATACTGGGTAAATCCTGACTTATGTATGCCTAGTCACTTGATAAAGACCATAAGGTCGAAACGTTGTGTGGCACAATAAATCTTTCTTATTCAGAAATCCGTGGAGCGCTGGATCCCTTCTTTTCCTTTACGTTTGTAGTCACGAAAGTCGACTCTACACTTTGCCGCGCTGTTAAACCCTTTAACGTTGTGGGATATTAACCTGAGTTCCTTACTCATTGATGCATGCAGGTCGACGTGGCTGTCGTGAACTTTTCCTGTCTAGTGCGGCTGGGCCGCCTCCGGAGCCTCCTCTCCGCCTTGTACCACTGCACACCTCTCCCTCACTTAAGGAGACACAGAAGGGGGTACACACACATGGGAACACCGGGGGATACAAAAACAACACATAGCATAATCTATCACATAGTGACTCTCGCCGTCTTGGCGAGGTAGCCTTCTCGATGAGGTCATCGCCTTTGGGTTCCCGAGCTCTCCTCCTGCTGACCGGGAGTATCTTGGGGTGGATGCCGGCCTCCCCCGGAGTCTTGACCCCAATGACTTCACTAGGGCCTTGGAGAACCACCCTCCTCCTCCCTAGTGTGTGGCCCATGCGGATGTTGGAGCAGGACGCCTCCCCTCACTCCTGCCTCGCTCATCCCTTGCGTATATTAATGAAACCTAACTACGAACTTTTCTGCCAGTGGCACCCTCACCCGAGTTTCCCAGATTTCACAGCTCCCATCTCCCTCCACTCCATTTTCTTCCTTTTATATTTCCCCTGTTGTAATCCCTATCGCACTCTCTGCCATCCTTCACTTTCCACTTCTTGTCCGTCCACCCCTCCCACCCACTGCTCTTACCGGCTTCTTCTATTCCATCTCTGCTTAACATCTCCCGTCTCCCTTTCTCACTTCCTGACTGCCTCAGACCTGAAACTCACCTTCTCTCCCTGCCCTCGTACCTTTCCATTCTCTATCACTGACCTTGTACACCCTATGCCGCCTACCATCACTTCCCCCAATCCCACTTCTACCAGTCACCACTCTCCCCGCTGTCTGTTCTTCTTTCCTTTCCTTCTACCGTTTACTTGCCTATTCCTTCCCCCCTCTCTCCTCACTTACCCCTTCCCTCTCTAACACTTGCTTATGTCCTTCCCCGTCCTTACTACTTGCTTTCTCTCCCCCTCACGTACTTTCTACTATACTGTCTTGCTACTACCTAGCCAACTCAGCCGGTGCTCCCCTTTCCCTTCTGATCCCTCACTCACCTACTCTACCCTTGTGCCAATCCGCCTGCCTGAAAAAGGTTACTAGTGTCCAAATTATCATTTACACCCCTGGGTGTCAAACAATATTACATTTATATATATTTGTTCATTTATATTTATTATGCATTTGCTATATATTTAATTTGTCCCAATATTTACTAATAATATATACAGTATATATATATATATATATATATACAGTATAAATATATATATATATATATATATATATATATATATATATATATATATATATAAATATAGTTTGTTATATTTTATATTGGATTTTATATCAATTTATTATTGATGGTTCAGTTATGTAATTTTTATTTTAAATAAGTTTCATGGTTCGATCTCTGTTTTGAACACGTGCTAATGATATCCATTTCAGGTGCAATGGTTATTATCACAATCCCTCCACAATGCCCAATCAGGTTTAAATTAGGTCTGTACATGTTTATGGCCATTTCCATAGGACACAGACCCTTGATGAAGTCGGCGCAAACAGCTAACGAAACGCGTTGGTTCACGTCACTGTGTCCAATAGCCGCCTGTGTGAGGAGTGAGGAGTGGGAACACCTTAACACCTGCCGGTTGTATGGAGTGGAAGCCGGTTATTCTGTTACACCTGCGGCTGTGACTGACCCTCTCCTGCCTGAATTGGGGACCCCCACATTGCAGGGTGCAGCTTTAAATCTACGAGTCTGTGGCAGGCTGGGGGAAAGGCAGGAGACCGTCTCCAGTGTTACCCGGCCACACACGGTCCCCGAGCAGCGTCTTTCCGCGTGGTGCAGCTGACGGAAGGACGCAGGGACCCTCTGGGGTTCGTCGTGGTTACACATTCTGGGGAGATCGTCCCTGTACCCCCAGTCCCTGCTAGTGCTTGCCCTCTGTTTCCAGCAGATTCACTGTCACGGAGGATATCTCCCGGCCAGCTACTGATACAGGAATTGTATCACTTCCTAAATAATCTCCCCATGCGGCCGCCTCGTTCTCCTCCTGCGTCGGTATTATACTATTCAGCATTTATGTTGCAAGGAACAAGTGACTTGCTATCAACACTAACCCTGCTCTCCTCCCCAGCAGTTATATTGGTACAGAAATAAACGTTATAAATCGCTCGTCCTATTATACATCGTCACCTTTTCCTTTTTGTTTCAGGTAAGTAACATGGTGCATGAGGATAGATGCAGCAATACAAAAAATATGATCGCAGGAGATCCAAACCAAGAGCCCGCTACTAAATGGCGCTCTGCGTTAATAGGCGTTGTGTCTTTGGACAGGTCGTCTCACCAGTTTCTTTTGCTTCACAAACGACTCCTCATAATGGCCGGATCAGCTACCCAGATTACAAATAAAAACACTAACACTTTATTACATCCTTAAATTGGGACTCTGTGCAATTATTTACAGGGTGTGTTGTATAAAAGAATCCCTGTTGGAGTGAAGTAGAAAGTAATCAGATAGTTTGGGAGACTTGTAACCACATAGATGTGTAAGTCTTCCTGTAACATATAATATGTGAATCTACTTTGACACCTCTCAACCCACGGAATATATCCTAATGTGGAGTGTAGGTATATATGATGGATAAATATACCCTACAACTGATATATTTCCTGTGACGTAATCAAAGTTCATCACCATGAAAAACGCTTCAAAATCCATGCTCTCTTAGCATAACAGTACTGGGATACAGGGAACTGCCCACATCACATACATTCATTATCTGAAATGATCAAAATTCAGTGTGTATAGGGTAGATATATAGTATCCCTAGTGTGTACTTTAGTATACTGGACCTTAGAGTATTTATAATACTCCTATAGTGTTATATCAGCCTTCAAAGTTTTTGTAGTGTATAGAGAGTCTCTTTGCCTCCGTTTGACTTATTATTTAGGACAATTCTAGCTCTATCCCCCCCCCCCCCAGTCACAGAGACCCCCCCTCATAGAGATCCCCCCCCTCACAGAGATCCCCCCCCAGTCACAGAGACCCCCCCCCTCCCCAGTCACAGAGATCCCCCCCCAGTCACAGAGATCCCCCCCAGTCACAGAGACCCCCCCTCACAGAGACCCCCCCTCACAGAGATCCCCCCCCCAGTCACAGAGATCCCCCCCAGTCACTGAGATCCCCCCCAGTCACAGAGATCCCCCCCAGTCACAGAGATCCCCCCAGTCATAGAGACCCCCCCCAGTCACAGAGACCCCCCCCCTCACAGAGATCCCCCCCAGTCACAGAGATCCCCCTCCCAGTCACAGATATTCTCCCCACCAGTCACAGAGATCCCCCCTTGTCAGAGATCCCCCCCAGTCACAGATAGTCCCCCCCCCCAGTCACAGAGATCCCACCCCCCAGTCACAGAGACCCCACCCCCCAGTCACAGAGACCCCCCCCCCCCCAGTCACTGAGATCCCCTCCCCCCAGCACTCCCTTGCTGTGTCAGTTTCCATGGTAACCGCCAGAGGCTTTTGCATGTCTCTCCTGTTTGATCTCACTGAGCCGCCGTACTGGGGGTGTCACTGCTGTGACTGTGTTACCGGGGGGAGATATTACCGTGGGGACCGGAAGTGGGCAAGGCAGACAGGAAGTGCCCCCCCGGAGTTATCACCAGGTGAGTCTCTGTAACAGGAAGAATATTATAATATGTGGTGGGAGCCGGTCACACGTGGGATGAGGTGGGGGGGGACACAGTGGGAGCCGGTCACTCGTGGGATGAGGTGGGGGATAGTGGGAGCCGGTCACATGGGATGAGGTGGGGGACAGTGGGAGCCAGTCACACGTGGGATGAGGTGGGGGGGGGGGACAGTGGGAGCCGGTCACACGTGGGATGAGGTGGGGGGGGGACAGTGGGAGCCGGTCACACGTGGGATGAGGTGGGGGGGGGGGACAGTGGGAGCCGGTCACACGTGGGATGAGGTGGGGGGGGGGGGGGACAGTGGGAGCCGGTCACACGTGGGATGAGGTGGGGGGGGGACAGTGGGAGCCGGTCACACGTGGGATGAGGTGGGGGGACAGTGGGAGCCAGTCACATGCGATGAGGTGGGGGGGACAGTGGGAGCCGGTCACATGTGGGATAAGGGGGGGGGGACAGTGGGAGCCGGTCACACGTGGGATGAGGGGTGGGGGGACAGTGGGAGCCGGTCAGTGGGATGAGGGGTGAGGGGACAGTGGGAGCCGGTCACACGTGGGATGAGGTGGGGGAGGGACAGTGGGAGCAGGTCACACGTGGAATAAGGTGGGGGGGGGGGCAGTGGGAGCCGGTCACACGTGGGATGAGGGGGGGGGGGGGGAACAGTGGGAGCCGGTCACACGTGGGATGAGGTGGGGGTGGGACAGTGGGAGCCGGTCACACGTGGGATGAGGGGGGGGCAGTGGGAGCCAGTCACCCGTGGGATGAGGCGGGGGGGGCAGTGGGAGCCGGTCACACGTGGGATGAGGTGGGGGGGGGACGGACAGTGGGAGCCGGTCACACATGGGATGAGGTGGGGGGGGGGACAGTGGGAGGGGGGGGACAGTGGGAGGAGGTGGGGAGGGGACAGTGGGAGCCGGTCACACGTGGGATGAGGTGGGGGAGGGGGCAGTGAGAGCCGGTCACACGTGGGATGAGGTGGGGGAGGGGGCAGTGAGAGCCGGTCACACGTGGGATGAGGTGGGGGATAGTGGGAGCCGGTCACACGTGGGATGAGGTGGGGGGGACAGTGGGAGCCGGTCAAACGTGGGATGAGGTGGGGGGGACAGTGGGAGCCGGTCACACGTGGGATGAGGTGGGGGGGGCAGTGGGAGCCTGTCACACGTGGGTTGAGGTGGGGGGGGACAGTGGGAGCCGGTCACACGTGGGATGAGGTGGGGGGGGACAGTGGGAGCCGGTCACACGTGGGATGAGGTGGGGGGGACAGTGGGAGCCGGTCACACGTGGGATGAGGTGGGGGGGGGCAGTGGGAGCCGGTCACACGTGGGATGAGGTGGGGGGGGGGCAGTGGGAGCCTGTCACACGTGGGATGAGGTGGGGGGGGGCAGTGGGAGCCGGTCACACATGGGATGAGGTGGGGGGGACAGTGGGAGCCGGTCACACATGGGATGAGGTGGGGGGGACAGTGGGATCCGGTCACACGTGGGATGAGGTGGGGGGGGCAGTGGGAGCCGGTCACACGTGGGATGAGGTGGGGGGGGGGGGCAGTGGGAGCCTGTCACACGTGGGATGAGGTGGGGGGGGGCAGTGGGAGCCGGTCACACATGGGATGAGGTGGCCCAGTGCTACTGTGTATGACCTGGAGTAGATTGCTATGGGCCAGATATACTAAGTGCTGCTATGCATATGATTGGGCCAGTATGTTTTATGGAGCAGCGCTGCTTAGTAATGTGGCTTATATCCCCTATATATGTGTCAGGCGGTTAGTTAGGTGAGCGCTGCTTACTAATATGGCTTATATCCCCTATATATGTGTCAGGCGGTTAGTTAGGTGAGCGCTGCTTACTAATGTGGCTTATATCCCCTATATATGTGTCAGGCGGTTAGTTAGGTGAGTGCTGCGTACATGAGATAACAGGACGGTTAGGGGCGGTATATTGTTGGAACGCATCCAATCATTTACATGTGATGGAAACGCCTTTGATGCAGGTTACATGCGGAGTAGATTAGTGATATGCGCTCCAACATTTATATCCAATCTTGATAAATGATATAAGTCCATTAAGAAGATGCAAAGGATAGGTACTGGGGCTGGTGAGGTATGTAGTCGTAATCATAGCACTTCATGTACCAATAATAGGGTATCTCTGTCCCTGAAGGTTAAAGGCTGAGATTAAAGACAATCAGACCTAAAGCCTCATTGGGAGAGGCCTCAGGTAAGTTAAGGATCATTTACTCACAATGTTGCCCCAGTCCTGTGAATTTTGATAGGCGTGCAACCAGGAGAATGCAGGGAAATCCAAAGGAGAAACACTCCAACGCACAGCCAGAAATAGAGAGGGTCCCACACCAAAAAAACTGATAAAAATATATACTTTTATTGATTCATATTTAAAAAGCGGAGGTAAGTACCCTCCTACGCGTTTCGTACCTGGTGGTACTTTATCAAGGTTACACGTCAGGTTGTGTAACGTTTCACATCGATCTTATGGATAGAGATCTCTATATCTCACTTCATAAAGGACAAGATATATAATATATCAATGAGGGTATCACATCGCATTACTATGGCAACTCAACGCCATGTGATGTCCACGGCGTCGTTTGACGCTGCGATTCGCAAGGAGGAGGGCGGAAGCAAGGAGGCGGCCGCCATATGGAAGTGCCTAGGGGTGTCGGATCTTCAAATCCGCCGCTGCGTCTGATCATACTTATAGGAAACACACACGCGGCTAAACTTACTTACACCCTGTAAGTTCGGAACCCAAAACCCAGCACTGCTAAAGCTAACACAGGCCCTCATTCTCTCCCGTCTCCTGTAACCTCCTGCTGTCCGGCCTTCCTGCCTCTCACCTGTCTCCCCCACAATCTGTAACTGTGCTCTGTATATATTGTATTCTCTCCTGTAACCTCCTGCTGTCCGGCCTTCCTGCCTCTCACCTGTCTCCCCCACAATCTGTAACTGTGCTCTGTATATATTGTATTCTCTCTCGTCTCCTGTAACCTCCTGCTGTCCGGCCTTCCTGCCTCTCACCTGTCTCCCCCACAATCTGTAACTGTGCTCTGTATATATTGTATTCTCTCCTGTAACCTCCTGCTGTCCGGCCTTCCTGCCTCTCACCTGTCTCCCCCACAATCTGTAACTGTGCTCTGTATATATTGTATTCTCTCTCGTCTCCTGTAACCTCCTGCTGTCCGGCCTTCCTGCCTCTCGCCTGTCCCCCCTACAATCTGTAACTGTGTTCTGTATATATTGTATTCTCTCCCGTCTCCTGTAACCTCCTGCTGTCCGGCCTTCCTGCCTCTCACCTGTCTCCCCTACAATCTGTAACTGTGCTCTGTATATATTGTACTCTCTCCCGTCTCCTGTAACCTCCTGCTGTCCGGCCTTCCTGCCTCTCACCTGTCTCCCCTACAATCTGTAACTGTGCTCTGTATATATTGTATTCTCTCCCGTCTCCTGTAACCTCCTGCTGTCCGGCCTTTATGCCTCTCACCTGTCTCCCCTACAATCTGTAAGGCTAAGGCCCTGGTCACGGCGCTGTAATGCGCGCCCGCGCTTTTGGCTGCACGTTCCGGCGATTCCCCGGTCTGCAGCTCACTGCAGGAGTAGAGACCGGGGTGGGCGTGGCGGAGGAGTGACGGGGGCGCGGCCATGACGTCACCCGGCAGGTTCGCCCTTATTGGCTGAACCGCCGGGGGGCGTGCCTAGCCGCTCGATGCGAGTTCCTGCTCTCAATTCTATTGAGAGCAGGAGTAGCTCTCGCGCGAGCGCTGCGGCCCCCCCGCCATTGCGGGGAGGGCTCTCGTGAGCGCGGCGGACGCTGTAGCAGGCAGCGGGGGCAAGGCCTAACTGTGCTCTGTATATATTGTACTCTCTCCCGTCTCCTGTAACCTCCTGCTGTCCGGCCTTCCTGCCTCTCACCTGTCTCCCCTACAATCTGTAACTGTGCTCTGTATATATTGTATTCTCTCCCGTCTCCTGTAACCTCCTGCTGTCCGGCCTTCATGCCTCTCACCTGTCTTCCCCACAATCTAACCTAAACGCCGTCTCTCAGCGGGGCTGGGCGGTGTCTCTCAGCGGGGCTGGGCGGTGTCTCTCAGCGGGGCTGGGCGGTGTCTCTCAGCGGGGCTGGGCGGTGTCTCTCAGCGGGGCTGGGCGGTGTCTCTCAGCGGGGCTGGGCGGTGTCTCTCAGCGGGGCTGGGCGGTGTCTGTCAGCGGGGCTGGGCGGTGTCTGTCAGCGGGGCTGGGCGGCGTCTCCCCAGCGGGGCTGGGCGGCGTCTCCTCAGCGGGGCTGGGCGGCGTCTCCCCAGCGGGGCTGGGCGGTGTCTGTCAGCGGGGCTGGGCGGCGTCTCCTCAGCGGGGCTGGGCGGTGTCTCTCAGCGGGGCTGGACGGTGTCTCCTCAGCGGGGCTGGGCGGTGTCTCTCAGCGGGGCTGGGCGGTGTCTCTCAGCGGGGCTGGGCGGTGTCTGTCAGCGGGGCTGGGCGGCGTCTCGTCAGCGGGGCTGGGCGGCGTCTCCCCAGCGGGGCTGGGCGGCGTCTCCTCAGCGGGGCTGGGCGGCGTCTCGTCAGCGGGGCTGGGCGGCGTCTCCCCAGCGGGGCTGGGCGGCGTCTCCTCAGCGGGGCTGGGCGGTGTCTCCTCAGCGGGGCTGGGCGGTGTCTCTCAGCGGGGCTGGGCGGTGTCTCTCAGCGGGGCTGGGCGGTGTCTCTCAGCGGGGCTGGGCGGTGTCTCTCAGCGGGGCTGGGCGGTGTCTCTCAGCGGGGCTGGGTGGTGTCTCTCAGCGGGGCTGGGCGGTGTCTCTCCCCAGCGGGACTGGGCGGTGTCTCTCCCCAGCGGGACTGGGCGGTGTCTCTCCCCAGCGGTGCTGGGCGGTGTCTCTCCCCAGCGGTGCTGGGCGGTGTCTCTCCCCAGCGGGACTGGGCGGCGTCTCTCAGCGGGGCTGGGCGATGTCTCAGCGGGGCTGGGCGGCGTCTCCTCAGTGGGGCTGGGCGGTGTCTCAGCGGGGCTGGGCGGTGTCTCCTCAGCGGGGCTGGGCGGTTTCTCAGCGGGGCTGGGCGGTGTCTCTCAGCGGGGCTGGGCGGTGTCTGTCAGCGGGGCTGGGCGGTGTCTCAGCGGGGCTGGGCGGTGTCTCTCAGCGGGGCTGGGCGGTGTCTCTCAGCGGGGCTGGGCGGTGTCTCCTCAGCGGGGCTGGGCGGTTTCTCAGCGGGGCTGGGCGGTGTCTCTCAGCGGGGCTGGGCGGTGTCTCTCCCCAGCGGGTCTGGGCGGTGTCTCTCCCCAGCGGGACTGGGCGGTGTCTCTCCCCAGCGGTGCTGGGCGGTGTCTCTCCCCAGCGGGGCTGGGCGGTGTCTCTCCCCAGCGGGACTGGGTGGTCTCTCTCCCCAGCGGAGCTGGGTGATGTCTCAGCGGGGCTGGGCGTCTCTCAGCGGGGCTGGGCGTCTCTCAGCGGGGCTGGGCGTCGTCTCTCGGCGGGGCTGGGCGGCGTCTCTCGGCGGGGCTGGGCGGCGTGTCTCAGCGGGGCTGGGCGGCGTCTCTCAGCGGGGCTGGGCGGCGTCTCTCCCCAGCGGGACTGGGTGGTCTCTCTCCCCAGCGGAGCTGGGTGATGTCTCAGCGGGGCTGGGCGTCTCTCAGCGGGGCTGGGCGTCTCTCAGCGGGGCTGGGCGGCGTCTCTCGGCGGGGCTGGGCGGCGTCTCTCAGCGGGGCTGGGCGGCGTGTCTCAGCGGGGCTGGGCGGCGTCTCTCAGCGGGGCTGGGCGGCGTGTCTCAGCGGGGCTGGGCGGCGTCTCTCAGCGGGGCTTGGCTGTGTGTCTCAGCGGGGCTTGGCGGCGTGTCTCAGCGGGGCTGGGCGGTGTCTCTCAGCGGGGCTGGGCGGCGTCTCTCAGCGGGGCTGGGCGCGGTGTCTCAGCGGGGCTGGGCGGTGTCTCTCAGCGGGGCTTGGCTGTGTCTCAGCGGGGCTGGGCGGTGTCTCAGCGGAGCTGGGCGGTGTCTCTCAGCGGGGCTGGGCGGTGTGTCTCAGCGGGGCTGGGCGGTGTGTCTCAGCGGGGCTGGGCGTGGTGTCTCAGCGGGGCTTGGCGGTGTGTCTCAGCGGGGCTGGGCGGTGTCTCAGCGGAGCTGGGCGGTGTCTCTCAGCGGGGCTGGGCGGTGTCTCTCAGCGGGGCTTGGCGGTGTGTCTCAGCGGGGCTGGGCGGTGTCTCTCAGCGGGGCTGGGCGGTGTCTCTCAGCGGGGCTGGGCGGTGTCTCTCAGCGGGGCTGGGCGTGGTGTCTCAGCGGGGCTTGGCGGTGTGTCTCAGCGGGGCTGGGCGGTGTCTCAGCGGGGCTGGGCGGTGTCTCTCAGCGGGGCTGGGCGGTGTGTCTCAGCGGGGCTGGGCGGTGTCTCAGCGGGGCTGGGCGGTGTCTCTCAGCGGGGCTGGGCGTGGTGTCTCAGCGGGGCTGGGCGGTGTCTCAGCGGGGCTGGGTGGCGTCTCTCAGCGGGGCTGGGCGGCGTCTCTCAGCGGGGCTGGGCGGCGTCTCTCAGCGGGGCTGGGCGCGGTGTCTCAGCGGGGCTTGGCTGTGTCTCAGCGGGGCTGGGCGGTGTCTCAGCGGAGCTGGGCGGTGTCTCTCAGCGGGGCTGGGCGGTGTGTCTCAGCGGGGCTGGGCGGTGTGTCTCAGCGGGGCTGGGCGGTGTCTCGGCTGGGCGTGGTGTCTCAGCGGGGCTTGGCGGTGTGTCTCAGCGGGGCTGGGCGGTGTCTCAGCGGAGCTGGGCGATGTCTCTCAGCGGGGCTGGGCGGTGTGTCTTAGCGGGGCTGGGCGGTGTGTCTCAGCGGGGCTGGGCGGTGTGTCTCAGCGGGGCTGGGCGGTGTCTCAGCGGGGCTGGGCGTGGTGTCTCAGCGGGGCTTGGCGGTGTGTCTCAGCGGGGCTGGGCGGTGTCTCTCAGCGGGGCTGGGCGGTGTCTCTCAGCGGGGCTGGGCGGTGTCTCTCAGCGGGGCTGGGCGTGGTGTCTCAGCGGGGCTTGGCGGTGTGTCTCAGCGGGGCTGGGCGGTGTCTCAGCGGGGCTGGGCGGCGTCTCTCAGCGGGGCTTGGCTGTGTGTCTCAGCGGGGCTGGGCGGTGTCTCAGCGGGGCTGGGTGGCGTCTCTCAGCGGGGCTGGGCGGCGTCTCTCATCGGGCCTGGGCGTACAGTACACAGACAAACCAGACGAACCAGACCACGGACAGGGGGGGAGGAGGTAAGGGGGGGAAGGGAGTGTGGGGGAGGGCCGAGTGACTTCCGATCGCCGAGAGCTCTCCTGTTCTAGGAACCTTCAGCCGTCCTGCCGTCTTACATCCTTTGCTTCTGCCATGGCTCGCTCAAGAACTTCCCTGCAGTCGGGGGGCTGTCTCCCGTCGGGGCTGTCTACTACCC
This sequence comes from Ascaphus truei, assembly GCF_040206685.1. Lineage (NCBI taxonomy): Eukaryota > Metazoa > Chordata > Amphibia > Anura > Ascaphidae > Ascaphus > Ascaphus truei. The sequence goes on along the minus strand of NW_027453858.1, from coordinate 734,299 downwards.
GTACATCCCTAACGGACTAACGATTTGGCAAACTTCTTATAATATAAATTAGAAAAGCCATCTGGTCCCGGTGCTTTGGCCGGTTTTAATGCTTTGATGACTTCCGATAGCTCCTCGTGTGTGAAGTCTGCTTGGAGCACCTCTCTTTCAGCCCTTCCCAAGGTAGGTAATTTTGCCTCTTTCAAGAAGGAGTTCAACATTTCCCCCATTCTAGTGTTATGGACGACCTTATCCCAATTGTAGAGTCTTTAAATGTGTGGTCGGACCATGAAATATCATGGATCGCTGAGCGAGAGACCCCGGGGACCAATCTATTAGACACAAGGAAGTAATCTATCCTGCTGTAACTGTTATGGGGGTGGGAGTAAAACGTGTATTCTCTTACTCTCTGATGTTGCTCTCGCCATATGTCAAGGAGCTGGCATTCTTTAAGTCCCCTTGTTAAAGTTAGTGCGTCCTGTCTGTGTGATTTGTTAGTTAGTGTACATCTGTCTAGGGCTGGATTTAGGGCTCTGTTTAGGTCTCCTGCCACTATAGTGTTACCTATCGCCACCTTACGGAGCTTGTCAAAGAATATTCGGAAGAAGTCAGTCGCATTTTCGTTAGGAGTGTATATCGCTGTGAGGGTTATAGGGTTCTCGCGTATGAATCCCGTCACTATGAGAAATCTGCCTTTTCTGTCACTGTACTGTATGTCTTCTCCTTTATGAATGGGATCCTGTTATGGAACAAAATGCCTACCCCTCTTTTTTTAACCCTTGCAGAGGAAAGAAAATGTACCCCAAAATCTTTCCTATCACTTCCCTAGTCTCCATCCATACCCTGACCGCCACTACTTCCTTTTTACCCACTTACCTCGATCTCCCTAACTTAACCTACCCTATCCCTCAACCCTCTCTATCCCCTCTGGTCCCTAATCCTCCTTACACAACTACTTTCCCTGCCCTTCTCACTTCCTAATCCCCTTCTACTCTTATCCCCCCCTCACTACTCTTCGCCTTAACTCTCGACACCCCCCCCCTTTTCCCCTTTTGCCCCCGCTGTCTTCTACCTCCCTTCCTCTCCACCATCTGTAATTAACTTCCGTTGACTTTCAAACTTCTTAACTTCCCCCTACCCTCCCCTCATCCCGTTCTCCCCCCCTCCCCCTCCCCCCGTTCTCCCCCCGTTCTCCCGTCCTCCCCCCCTCCCCCTCCTCCTGTTCTCCCCCCCTCCCCCTCCTCCCGTTCTCCCCCCCTCCCCCTCATCCCGTTCTTCCCCCCTCCCCCTCATCCCGTTCTCCCCACCCTCCGCTCATCCCGTTCTCCCCACCCTCCGTTCATCCCGTTCTCCCCACCCTCCGCTCATCCCATTCTCCCCGTGCGCTTCTTCCCCCCCGTAACTCTTACGTTAGAACAATTATGGTAACGGCAGAGGGCTATCAGGTCGCCGGGACCTCTTGCGGCATCTCTGCCGCCCTTTTTTTTAAAAATTTTGCCAGGGCCTCCAGCTGTCCATTTTTCTGCCTGCCGGCTTTCAGGCGCACCTCCGCTGCCTCTTGGGTCCTTCCAGTCTGGCCTCTGCACCCGCCGCGTTTCCGCTGCTTGCCCCCTCCAAGATGGCGCCTGCTCACCCGAGTCCACTTCTGCTTGGTGACGTCTTTCCGGGACGCCGCCATTTTGGATCTTGAGCTTCGTCGGATCGGAGGTGTGCGCACTCTCTCCCGCTTCCTGCCTTCGCCTACCTTCTGGCTCCTGCATTTTAGCTTGGTCTCCAGCTGCCTCGTCTCTCCTCGGCGCAATCTTGATCCATGGAAACCAGCTTTTGGACACAGGACGCAGGGGGAACCACACACATCAGCAGCAATCCGGGATTTCTCCCTCGGTGTCCACAGTAGGTAAGTGGGGGCATTCTTTTCGCAGCTGACAGTGTCTCTACCAATCGTGAGGGCGCAGCCACGTGGGGCTCCTACTACAAATAGTCAATGGGATTAGGCTGAACCTTTACAACAGTGTAACCGAACTGCAGCATAACTTTTAACTGTGGAAGTTTCCCCTAGACCCTCTCTTTCTGTGACCTGGAGGATCTAGGGCTTTGCGACCAGATGGGGACTGGGGGTGAGTTTTCTGGTCCTGCCTCAACCGGGGCCGCTCCCAGGCCGAGCTTGTGTAGGAAGGCGGGACCTTCCTCTAGTTCTCTCACCGTGAGAGCTTTGCCTCCACGGGCGACCAGAAGGCCGAAGGGGAAGGTCCATCTATACCTGACCCCCTTCTCCCACAACACCTTGGTAATAGGCAGCAAGTTTCTTCTGCGGGCAAGTGTTACTGGGGACAAGTCCTGATAGATTGTCAGCGGCGACCCCTCAAACTCCACTGCTGTGAGGGGTTTTGTTTTTTGCAGGACTGCTTCCTTAGACCGGTAATAGTGCATACAAAGCACTATGTCTCTGGGTTGTTCGGTCTGAAGCGGATTGGCCCGCAGTGCCCTGTGACGTCTATCCATGGCTAGACTTTCTTTTGGGCAGTCAGGTAGTAATGATCCCAGCCATCTTGCGATGTATTCCTCGCAGTCCAGCACGCTCTCCGGGACCCCTCTGATCCGAAGGTTATTCCTCCGGTCCCTGTTCTCAGAGTCCTCCTGCCGCTCTCTGATCTCATTTATTTGCACTTGAAGATCTGCCGTTTTTTTGTCTTGTCTCTTGATCGCTCTAATGGAGTGGTCCACTTTCGTTTCCAGGGCGCCTGTTCTTTCCCCCAGCCCAGTCACTTCTTTTTTTAGTTCCCTGATCTCTGCCTGCAGCAGTGTCTTGAGATCAGTATATAGCCTTTGTGACAAACGGCTTACTCCGGGGCTCCGTCGTCTGTCCGGGACTGTTTAGAACACGGTCTTTTAGGGTAGGTTAAATGATGAGGCGTCACGTACTGTTCCTTTAAACAGGCTATGCCTGGTTTATTCAGTCCCAGGCACTGAGACTGCCACAGTGCATACAACAGAAAACAGATCAAAACAAAAGCTGCTCACCTGAGCGATAACTTAACTTAGATATCCCTGACTCAGGGTTGGAAGTGGCTTTTCCACTTCCAACATCAAAACACGGTACTTTTGCAGTCTTACACAAATGAACAGAAAGATTGAACCTGTTTGGGGAAGAGGCTTCACCCCTCTGTAGTTCAGCAGCCTTCCAGCCTCCTGGCTCTTGTGGGGAGACCAGAGCAAACAGGAAATCAGTCTTTCATACCTGATTCCTAATTAGCATGACAGGTGACAGAAATCAGGCAGCAGACAAACTCTGGTCTGGATCTCTCATCCCTCAGTTCCAGCGCTTGCCAAACTGTGGGATGGAGTGTATGTATTATAAGGCTGCACTCCCAGGCCAAACAGGATAGAAACTGTCTAGTATCCTGGGAGCCCTATATACGGAGTTTATTACCATCCCCTGGTTTCTGTCACATATCCTCCCCCCCAGCTCAGACCTCGAGGGATGAGCGACCATGGATATTAGGGAGTGCATCCTTGACAACCCGTCAGCATTGCCATGTTTGTGCCCTGACCTGTGTTCCACAGAAAATTTAAAGGGTTGTAGGCTTAGGAACCACCTGGTCACTCTAGCATTCTTTTCCCTGTTTTGACACATCCAGGTAAGGGGTGCATGATCTGTGACCAACCGGAATTTTCTCCCCAACAGGTAGTATTTGAGCGTCTCTACAGCCCACTTTATTGCGAGACACTCTTTCTCTACTATGGAGTAATTTTTCTCCTGGGGATTTAGTTTCCTACTTAAATAAAGGATGGGGTGCTCCTCACCTTGAGACTCCTGGGAGAGTACCGCCCCCAGCCCTACCTCAGATGCGTCGGTTTGGACTACGAACTCTTTGGAGAAGTCAGGTGTGACCAACACTGGTTGGGCACAGAGAGCTTCTTTCAGGCTTCTAAAGGCCTGTTCGGTTTCGGGGGACCACTTTACCATTAGCGGTCCTCTTGCTTTTGTGAGGTCAGTTAGTGGGGTTGCCTTAGTTGCAAAATTGGGAATAAACCTTCTATAGTACCCAATTAAGCCCAAAAAGGTCCTTACTTGTTTTTTTGTAACTGGCCTTGGCCAATTTTGTATCGCCTCCACTTTGAGTGTTTGGGGTTTGAGTAAACCTCTGCCAATAGAATATCCCAGATACTTGGCCTCCTCCAGACCAATAGTGCATTTAGCGGGGTTAGCAGTTAGTCCAGCAGACCGGACTGCGTCAAGCACAGCTTGGACCTTTGGAAGGTGGGATTGCCAATCTTCACTATGGATTACCACATCATCCAGGTAGGCGGCAGCATACCGAGCATGTGGTTTTAAAATTTTATCCATCATTCTTTGGAATGTGGCGGGAGCTCCATGTAAGCCAAAAGGCAACACCTTATACTGAAAGAGGCCGTCTGGGGTTGAGAAGGCTGTCTTTTCTTTTGCCCTTTCTGTGAGGGGAACCTGCCAGTACCCTTTTGTTAGGTCTAGGGTTGTGAGATATCTGGCTTTGCCCAGTCTCTCTACAAGTTCATCTACCCTGGGCATAGGATAAGTATCAAATTTTGACACCGCGTTTAGTTTCCGGTAGTCATTACAAAACCTTGTTGTACCATCTGGCTTTGGGACTAAGACTATAGGGCTGTTCCACCCACTTTGGGATTCCTCAATTACACCTAGTTTTAGCATTTTTTTAACCTCTAAACTTATAGCCTTTCTTTTGGCCTCTGGGATTCGGTACGGTTTAAGGTTAACTCGGACCCCCGGTTCAGAGACTAGGTCATGTTCAATTACGCTAGTTCTACCTGGCCGTATAGAGAAGATTTCTTTGTTTCTTTTCACTAAATTCTGAACCTCTCGTTTCTGATGAACAGACAGTGTTTCAGCTATGCTAACCTCTGGGTCAGTTTCTTGATTCTCTGACGGACCTGGGGGTACTAGGGTTAACAAGACTTCTCTATCTTTCCAGGGCTTGAGTAGGTTTATATGGTAAATTTGCTCAGGTTTCCTCCTACCTGGCTGTCTTACCTTATAATTTACTTCTCCCACTCTTTCCAAGACCTCATATGGCCCATGCCATTTAGCAAGGAATTTACTCTCCACGGTGGGAACCAGAACTAGTACCCTATCACCTGGAGAAAAAATTCTGACCCTAGCACCCTTATTATATGTATTCCTCTGTGCTTCTTGAGCTTTCTCCATGTGTTCCCTCACTATGGGTAGGACTGCAGCAATGCGGTCCTGCATCTGGGCAACATGCTCTATTACACTTCTGTAAGGGGTAACCTCGTGTTCCCAAGTCTCTTTGGCTATATCCAGTAAGCCCCTTGGGTGTCGGCCATACAATAGTTCAAACGGGGAGAAGCCTGTGGATGATTGGGGAACTTCCCTAATGGCAAATAACAGGTACGGTAACAAACAATCCCAGTTTTTCCCATCTTTATCAACCGCCCGCCGTAACATGCTCTTTAAGGTTTTATTGAACCTTTCCACTAAACCATCTGTTTGTGGATGATAGACTGAGGTTCTGAGATGCTTGATTTTTAGGAGTTTACATAGCTCTTTCGTTACTTGGGACATAAATGGTGTTCCCTGGTCAGATAGAATCTCTTTAGGAATCCCGACCCGGGAAAACAGAACTACTAACTCTTTTGCTATGTTTTTAGCTGAGGTGCTACGTAGGGGAACTGCCTCCGGATATCGGGTGGCATAATCTAATATTACCAATATATGCTGATGTCCCCTAGCAGACTTTATTAGGGGTCCTACTAGATCCATAGCAATCCGGTCAAATGGTACCTCTATTATGGGAAGGGGTACCAATGGGCTGCGGTACGCCTTGAACGGGGCGGTGATCTGACATTCTGGGCATGAGGAACAATAATTCGTAATTTCTGCCAGAACCCCAGGCCAATAGAAGCTTCGGAGAACCTTTTCTTTTGTCTTTTCCACCCCTAGGTGTCCCCCCAATGGATGACTATGTGCGAGGTGTAATACTACGTTACGGAATGTCCGTGGTACCAACAATTGTTTAGTTGTAACTGATTTCCTTTTATCAACCCGATATACTAGGTCGTTCTCTACCTCGAAGTAGGGGTAAGCAAGTGACCTATCTGGTTGGCCAGGAGTACTATTCTGGTCCCGTATATTTCCCCTTGCTACCGCTAATGTGGGGTCCTCCCACTGGGCCTTCTTAAAACTCCCAGGACTGACCTCTAGGTCAGCGAGGGTCTTATCCGGTTCTGGGGTGGTAAGTGTCTGCTCAACATCTTGATTTGGGGTATTCCCTACCAAAGTAGTGATGGGGAAGGGAATTTTACAGCACTCCTCCTTTTCCCCCTTCTTATTTGGGCCCTCGTCAACCTCCATTTCTGAAAAAGGGAAAGGATTTGTTTCTTCTAATACTTCGTTATGGTCCGCTATTGAACTCTGGGCGCTATTCTGAGCGGGGGACCACATTTTTAGAAAATGGGGAAAGTCGGTCCCTATTAACACATCATGTGCCAGTTTGGGTACAATACCCACCTTGAAATCTAAAGAACCAAACTCTGTTTCAAAAAAAACATCAACAGTGGAATATTCATGATTATCCCCATGTATACAACAAATTGCCACTCTTTGTGAACTGTTTCCCTGTTTCTTCTTAATGGGCAAGAGGTATTCGGACACTAGTGTGACCATGCTCCCAGAGTCAAGAAGTGCCCGAACCCTCTTACCATTAACCTTTACAAATGCCCACAGATGGTTATTCAAGGGGTCCTCTGGGCTAGGGCCCATACATTGGGACAACAGCGAATAAGGTTTCACGCTGTTGCATTGCATGGGCTCATCATTTAGTGGGCAGATTTTTGCTGTGTGGCCCCTCTCATGACAATTTACACATTTAGGTACATAGTCTGTGTCCCACTTAGAGCCTTTTCCCGGCTCCCCATGTTGGCTATTGCCCTTAGTGTGCGAACCACTGTTGCTGGTGCTGCGTGAAGGTGGTCGCCGCTCTTCAGCGCCCCTTAACCCCGGTACCCTTTTACCGTCTCTGGAAGAGTCCTGGAACCTCGGGTAGTGGGGTTGCTCCACGACTGTGGGTTGCGGGTGCTCTTCTGCTGCATTGTACCTTTCTACGAGGGCCACAAGCTCATCCGCATTGTGGGGGTCACTCCGACTGACCCAACGGCGTAAGGCAGAGGGAAGTTTCCTCAAGAACTGGTCCATGACCAACCGTTCCACGATGTGGCTGGCTGAGTTGATCTCGGGTTGTAGCCACTTCCGGGCGAGGTGGATGAGGTCATACATCTGGCTTCGGGTGGCTTTATCCATCGTGAAGGACCATGCGTGAAACCTTTGGGCGCGAACAGCCGTGGTTACGCCGAGGCGGGCGAGGATCTCGAACTTCAATTTTGCATAGACGTTAGCTTCGGCTGGCTCTAGATCAAAGTAAGCCTTCTGGGGTTCGCCGCTTAGGAAGGGTGCGATTAGACCAGCCCACTCAGCTTCTGGCCATCCCTCTCTCTGTGCCGTGCGTTCAAACGTGAGAAGATAGGCTTCCACATCATCCGAGGGTCCCATCTTCTGAAGGTAGTGGCTTGCCCTGGTCATTTTCGGAACTGGGGCTGCCGCTGCCAGTGGAAGGTTACTGATAGTCCCCCTCAGGATCTCGAGTTCCTGCTGTAAGCCCTGAGCGAACCGCTGTTGCTCCTCTCTCAGCAAGCGGTTTGTCTCTTGCTGGTTTGCATTCGCGTTTTGCAGGGCTTCATTCGTCTGTTGCTGGTTTGCATTCGCCTGTTGCTGGTTGGCATTCGCCTGTTGCTGGTTGGCATTAATCTCTTGCTGGGCTATTAGCAGCTGTTGATGGGCTGCATTCGTCTGCTGCTGGTTTGCATTCGTTTCTTGCTGGGCTATTAACAGCTGTTGCTGGGTTTCATTCGCGTCTTTCTGGGCAGCGACATTGCGTACCAGCGCACCCACCACGTCTTCCATCTTGTTTGCAGAGGATGAAAAAAACTTTTTTTTTTTTTTTTTTTTCAAAGTTCTTCAACCCGCAGACCCCCTAGTGCTCTGCCCGCATTCTCCACCATATGTGACAAACGGCTTACTCCGGGGCTCCGTCGTTTGTCCGGGACTGTTTAGAACACGGTCTTTTAGGGTAGGTTAAATGATGAGGCGTCACGTACTGTTCCTTTAAACAGGCTATGCCTGGTTTATTCAGTCCCAGGCACTGAGACTGCCACAGTGCATACAACAGAAAACAGATCAAAACAAAAGCTGCTCACCTGAGCGATAACTTAACTTAGATATCCCTGACTCAGGGTTGGAAGTGGCTTTTCCACTTCCAACATCAAAACATGGTACTTTTGCAGTCTTACACAAATGAACAGAAAGATTGAACCTGTTTGGGGAAGAGGCTTCTCCCCTCTGTAGTTCAGCAGCCTTCCAGCCTCCTGGCTCTTGTGGGGAGACCAGAGCAAACAGGAAATCAGTCTTTCATACCTGATTCCTAATTAGCATGACAGGTGACAGAAATCAGGCAGCAGACAAACTCTGGTCTGGATCTCTCATCCCTCAGTTCCAGCGCTTGCCAAACTGTGGGATGGAGTGTATGTATTATAAGGCTGCACTCCCAGGCCAAACAGGATAGAAACTGTCTAGTATCCTGGGAGCCCTATATACGGAGTTTATTACCATCCCCTGGTTTCTGTCACACCTTGTAAAATCACATTGTCTGACTGGCCCGAATGCTTGGCTATCCATGTCATCTTCGTCCCCGTCTGGCTCCGTTTCTGATCCAGCATTTGAAGCAGGCGCCATTACTGAGCCTGCATCTCCCGGCCGGGGTTTGCCGAAATATTCCGGCAATACCTTCTTTTTGGTTGATTTCGTGCCTTTTTTTGACATCCTGGCTGTTGGGGGAATCTTCTAGTGATGTTTGGTTACGTTTCCGCTGCACTTTCAGTGGTTTTGCTTGTGTTTTATTTAAAGCGGGGCAGGGAGCATTTGTCTTATGCGACCATACTCCTAGCCGTCGCGCATGCGCCTCTCCCGCCATAGGCTTTTCATGGCGCGGCTCCGCCGTTGAAGTCAATGGGGTTCCCCGCCATAGACTTTCAATGAGGAGACGCCGCCATTGAAGTCTATGGAAAAACCAAAAATCTTTACAGTTGCCCACACTCCGTCTGGTTGTTCGGAGAGGGCTGGGAATGGCCATGCATTCATGCCGGGATTTTGGCTACATGCCACCCAAATCCCAGCCCTCTGGTCCTTCCAGAACCGGAGATATGGACTTACACTTTTACCATTTCGGACTTAGCCGTTTTAACGCCACGCGGCTTTTCCCCATTGGAATCAATGGCTGGCGCCACCATAGACAATGCATGGCGCCCCCTGCCATAGACAATGCATGGGCGAGCGCCTCCATTGAATTCAATGGTACCTCCGCTTTGCCATTAAAGTCAATGGCGGGACCCTGGTTCATGAGTGCGACCCTTTACAGGGGTCCCTCATTCCCGGACCCGATGGGGGTCGTGTGTGGGGGTTCCTAGGGGCTAGGGGCAAAAAGAATTTTATTCCCAAGTGCCCTAGAACCTAAGATTCCCACGCCAATTGTCATTGAATTTGAACCAAGTGATAAAGCTCTTTTCAAAGACATTGTATCCGCTTCTGCGGTTTGGATGTCTGCCAACCTGTTCCTGGAGGTCGACGTCGAGGAATCCCCATTGAAGTCAGTGGCCCCATTGACTTACAATGGGAAACCGCCGCTCCTCCTCTCGGACGCCACCTGCTGGTCGTCGCTGGAAACAGGTCCAAAACCACTACTTCTGCCATTGGAATGCATGGAGCCCCAATGGCGACCTATGGGACTCTGCAAAATGGTGCCTGAAAAGGCGGAAACATGGAACAAAGAGCTATAAACACTAAGTTAACCTTAATCCTTTGCCTCCCGCATTAATCCCAGTGTATGTGTTGGTGCAAACACAGGAACAGAAACAATACATTTTTACAGGGGAATATACATTGGGATGCTGAAGCAAGGTAAAAATACATTACTGGACCACAGTCCAGTTAACCCCTTGCTTCCCAGGTGTGAGTAGGGGGTGGCCAAATGGGGTGTAACCCCTTTAATCCCAGGCCAAACCCCCTCTCCCATGACAATAGTGCAACCAGTAACATAAGCAAGGGTTGTTACCCCAGTATATAGTGCCACCAGTAACACAAACAAGGGTTGTTACTCCAGTATATAGTGCAACCAGTAACATAAACAAGGGTTGTTACCCCAGTATATAGTGCAACCAGTAACATAAACAAGGGTTGTTACCCCAGTATATAGTGCCACCAGTAACACAAACAAGGGTTGTTACCCCAGTATATAGTGCCACCAGTAACACAAACAAGGGTTGTTACCCCAGTATATAGTGCAACCAGTAACATAAACAAGGGTTGTTACCCCAGTATATAGTGCCACCAGTAACATAAACAAGGGTTGTTACCCCAGTATATAGTGCAACCAGTAACAAACAAGGGTTGTTACCCCAGTATATAGTGCCACCAGTAACACAGACAAGGGTTGTTACCCCAGTATATAGTGTACCAAGGTACAGTGACTGTACTTCATGCGTATCATCGTGGGGCGAAGCCTGGGCACGGTGCATGCGGTGTCCCCCAAACTGGCGTCTGCCGTCTCGTCACAGGATGCGTCGCGGGGGAGGGGCCGAAGCCCAATCCTCACAGCGCCAGACTTCAGCTCTGTAGTCAGAGTAATTTCAATCACAATCTCTCCGCCTGATAATGATCTCAGTATTGGAGCCCCAGTCTGTAATTGCCGCTATTTCCTCCCTTGTGTTGTTGGGGGCTGAGTTTAGTTTGCTTATGTTATTGTTGTATCTCAGTGGCAATCAGTGTGTGAGAGAGTTACTGTCCCGCAGAGCTTACACTCTATATACACTCACACTACTTCTATATATAACAATGTAATCAGTGTGAGAGTTACTGTCCCGCAGAGCTTACACTCTATATACACTCACACTACTTCTATATATAACATTGTAATCAGTGTGAGAGAGTCACTGTCCCGCAGAGCTTACACTCTATATATACTCACACTACTTCTATATATAACAATGTAATCAGTGTGAGAGTTATTGTCCTGCAGAGCCTAGACTCTATATATACACTCACACTACTTCTATATATAACAATGTAATCAGTGTGAGAGTTATTGTCCCGCAGAGCTTACACTCTATATATACACACACACTACTTCTATATATAACAGTGTAATCAGTGTGAGAGTTACTGTCCCGCAGAGCTTACACTCTATATATACACTCACACTACTTCTATATATAACATTGTAATCAGTGTGAGAGAGTTACTGTCCCGCAGAGCTTACACTATATATGTACACACACTACTTCTATATATAACAGTGTAATCAGTGTGAGAGTCACTGTCCCGCAGAGCTTACACTATATATATATAATCCACAGAAGCAGCCGACACTCCACTTGCAAGTAGAAAAAATTGGGTGCTTGTCCCATAAAGCAATAATAAACCATACGATACCGTTTGAAGCACGAGATCAGGAGACAGCACTCCGGTAAGTTTGATCACAAGTTTTTGTATTGAAAAAGACACATAAACCGACGTTTCGGTCCCCCAGTGGGACCTCTCTCAAGGTGGTGCCACCTTGAGAAAGGTCCCACTGGGGGACCGAAACGGCGGTTTATGTGTCTTTTTCAATACAAAAACTTGTGATCAATGTCACGGTAGCTTATGACAAGATATAATGAACACCAAATATCTGGGTTGAACTGAACGAGGCTTAGATATAATAAAATATAATTTATTCCTTAAATAAGGTGAACACAGCAATATAGTACAATTAACAGACAAGAAGGTAACACTTACTTAGGATTGGGGGATGGAGAAGTATCAGCTAGCAATTCTCCAGCAATCCAGTGACATTCAAGATGGAATCAGAAGCACAACTAAAAACTGTAGGGTTGACACAGTTTATATATCTGTGTAACCCTATTCTTAACATTGAATACAGCCTATTGGTGAACAATTACCTGTATCCACTCCCTAACGTGGAGACACAGACTAACTCATGCCCTCAGGTAACAATTAGACTGGCAGAGTTTGTTGATTGATTAATACTTAATCTCTAGACATTGGGTAAACAATCAAGGCAGTTAACTTTTTGATCGCCGACTGCCCTTCATGACCTATTAGCCTAGCAGATGGCGTCTGCATTTTCAGAACAGATCCAAAATAAAATACATATACACTTTAATATCTACACATATTAATAAGTTCCATCTGCGAGTCGGAACGGACCTCTCCGGATCGCCGCACCGGTTAGGGTCTAGCTGCCGGAAGGTACCGCTCCATTTTAATCCGGGTTTGTTTTTTTGGGGGGGGCTTACTATACTTTAAATTAAACTATTCAGGTGGAGGGCTCAGGAGCTTTTCCCTCACGCCGCCATTGCCTACGACGTCACCGGAAGTCTCCCCTATAAATCGTTTTTAATGTGCGTCTCTAGTTTATTTCCATAAGTTTGAGTTCGAAAATAGGTGTTGTCAGGTTCTTTATAATGCCTGGTCCGCAGTACCCATGCACAACCACCGGGAGTGCTGCTGAATCCTGTCCTTGCTGAGATCCAGTTCTGCGGTTCTTCTCACTCTGGAACCTGATACCCTGCATCAGTCTCCTGTCTCTCAGCCTGTCCTATATAACCTGCCCCTTCCTGTCTCTCAGCCTGCCCTATATAACCCTCCCCTTCCTGTCTCTCAGCCTGTCCTATATAACCCTCCCCTTCCTGTCAGTGCCTGCCCTATATAACCCTCCCCTTCCTGTCTCAGCCTGCCCTATATAACCCTCCCCTTCCTGTCTCAGCCTGCCCTATATAACCCTCCCCTTCCTGTCTCAGCCTGCCCTATATAACCCTCCCCTTCCTGTCACAGTGCCTGCCCTATATAACCCCCCCTTTCCTGTCTCTCAGCCTGCCCTATATAACCCTCCCCTTCCTGTCTCTCAGCCTGCCCTATATAACCCTTCCCTTCCTGGTTCAGTGCCCTATATAACCCCCCCCTTCCTGTCTCAGCCTGCCCTATACAACCCTCCCCTTCCTATCTCTCAGCCTGCCCTATATAACCCTCCCCTACCTGTCAGTGCCTGCCCTATATAACTCTCCCCTTCCTGTCTCAGTGCCCTATATATTCCTCCCCTTCCTGTCTCAGTGCCTGCCCTATATAACACCCCCTTCCTGTCTCAGCCTGCCCTATATAACCCTACCCTTCCTGTCTCTCAGCCTGCCCTATATAACCCTCCCCTTCCTGTCTCTCAGCCTGCCCTATATAACCCTCCCCTTCCTGTCTCTCAGCCTGCCCTATATAACCCTCCCCTTCCTGTCTCTCAGCCTGCCCTATATAACCCTACCCTTCCTGTCTCTCAGCCTGCCCTATATAACCCTCCCCTTCCTGTCTCTCAGCCTGCCCTATATAACCCTCCCCTTCCTGTCTCTCAGCCTGCCCTATATAACCCTCCCCTTCCTGTCTCTCAGCCTGCCCTATATAACCCTCCCCTTCCTGTCTCTCAGCCTGCCCTATATAACCCTCCCCTTCCTGTCTCTCAGCCTGCCCTATATAACCCTCCCCTTCCTGTCTCTCAGCCTGCCCTATATAACCCTCCCCTTCCTGTCTCTCAGCCTGCCCTATATAACCCTCCCCTTCCTGTCTCTCAGCCTGCCCTATATAACCCTCCCCTTCCTGTCTCTCAGCCTGCCCTATATAACCCTCCCCTTCCTGTCTCTCAGCCTGCCCTATATAACCCTCCCCTTCCTGTCTCTCAGCCTGCCCTATATAACCCTCCCCTTCCTGTCTCTCAGCCTGCCCTATATAACCCTACCCTTCCTGTCTCTCAGCCTGCCCTATATAACCCTCCCCTTCCTGTTGGTGTGGCAGTCTCACCCCCTCACCAGGACGGCTGATAGGTGCCGGCTGGTGCTGCTTCCTGGTGCGGCCACCCGCACACAGCAGTAGCCTTTAGCAGCGTTCCTTCACTGATCTGGTAATCCTCCTCTCCGGGAGACAGTGACTCTCCTCCTGATGCAGCGTTATCGACGTGAAACGTGTTGGGGTATTGAGTTTGAGTTCAATTATGTAAGACGCCGTGACGACGGTCGTCTGGAGCCAACCTGCACTGAGGCCTCCGCAGGGAGGTGTCCGGCCTCTCCAGCAGCAGAGACCTGCACTGAGGCCTCCGCAGGGAGCCGCTCGGCCTCTCGAGCAGCAGAGACCTGCACTGAGGCCTCCGCAGGGAGCCGCTCGGCCTCTCGAGCAGCAGAGACCTGCACTGAGGCCTCCGCAGGGTGGTGCCCGGCCTCTCCGGCAGCAGAGACCTGCACTGAGGCCTCCGCAGGGAGGTGCCCGGCCTCTCCGGCAGCAGAGACCTGCACTGAGGCCTCCGCAGGGAGCCTCTCGGCCTCTCCCGCAGCAGAGACCTGCACTGAGGCCTCCACAGGGAGGTGTCCGGCCTCTCCAGCAGCAGAGACCTGCACTGAGGCCTCCGCAGTATTTGGGGCGGACTCTTCCCTGAATAGGACCCTCTCTGTTGCTGATTTTCTGCTATCTGAGTACTGTGGCCCCTGCTAATATTTGGGGGGGTTTTGGGGACCGTGACGATGCTCCCCGAGGTCCCCCCCCCCGTATACGCCTCTCCCCTTGGGAGCCAGTTATCACATGCAAGGAGAGTGTCCCCCACACAATGGCGGCGATGCAGGCCTCTCCCACGGGGAATGGGAACTTACTGGGGGGTTTAGGGGCTTTGGCAGAGTCCGGTTTGAATGGTTTTGTTCCGTGTGGGTCAGTAACTTAGGGCTTTATTGTATATTGTCTGGTGCAGCCGTTAAGGCCGTTTCCTTCCCACAATCCCCATTAGTCACTAAGGGGTTACACCAAGAGGGGCTTATCCTGCCCTCCTTCCAGAAACAATATCTTCCTGCAGAACTAGTGTAGAAGCTGTAAAAAATATTACAACAAATATTCATTTATCAAATGAGTTTATTCAGATGCACACAGAAGAAAGCTCCAAACAAAAGCTCTCTGATAGGTAGTAGGGTTAGGGTGACCAGGCGTCCTGGTTTTGCCGGGACAGTCCCGTTTTTTTTCACCCCTGTCCCGGTTGCCGGTCCGTCCCGGAAATGTCCCGGTTTTTGTCCCTTGTCTTTAACCTATAGGAAACCATGTTAAAAATGGTTTTTGAGGCAAAAAGTGACACTGTGTGCTCATTTGCATGTCATTTCCCAGAATCCCTTGCTGCAGTGGAAGTGCTGTATGCTGGGTGATAATGGGGAAAGGCGGGGTTGCAGACCTGTTTAAGACATGCAGATGAGCATACAGTTGTATTTGCATATTTGCTTTCCTGTGGAGGGTTTTTGTCACTTTTTTTACTCACCATAACTTAACTCAGTATTATGGTATATATATATATATATATATATATATATATATATATATATATATATATATATATATATATATATATATATATATATATCCGTATATATATAGATATATATATAGATATATATAGATATATATAGATGATACCGTTCTGTGGCTTACGAAATGCTTTTATTTGTGCGAGCTTTCGAGATACACTGATCTCTTCTTCCGGCGATGTTACAATGAATGAAGCAAGGATAACTTAAAAACAGTGTCTCTTGGAATGTTATCTGTGCTGTTCCTTCCCCCGGTGTGGATGTGTTTTATGGCTAGAGGTGTCAAAAGGTTCCTGAAAGCAAGTGAAGAAAGAGTGTGTATGTGTATCAGTGTGAATAAAAATGAATGGAGAGCCCACAGTATATACAGTGCTTTACAGAAGGTGTGTGTGGAGTGGGAGTGGATATAAATGGTGTGGGTGGGTGTGGAAATGTGAGAGTTTGTAGCACAACTAAAAGTGTGTGTGGATACTTAGTGGTTCCTATTGGTGTATAGGGATGGAAAAACAAGGAGTATTGGTATGTGTAAGAGACAGCTGTGTGTGCATACATATAGCACAGTATGTACAGACATGGTCTTAAGCGCTCATGGGACGAGAGTTCACTACTGTCAGTAATGACTCATAAAATTTCGATCTCTGTTTAGGCCACTGCTAAGTGTCCCGAACAGTTGCATAAATTTGTATTCATGCAACCGTCTCTCTTTCGGTGTTCTAAGATTACCTTTGAGTATGGCAACCCTCAGATCGTTCATCTTATGGCCAGAGTCAGAGAAATGTTCGCCAACAGGACTGTCTCTTGTACCGCGTGTGATGCTGTGGCGATGCAGGTTCATTCTCTTGTTTAGCCCCTGCCCTGTCTCACCTATGTAGTAGCAGCCCCGTGGGCATTTCATGCACATGATGAGGTACACGACATTGCTGGAGGAACAGGTGAACCTTCCTCTGATTTTGTATTCCTGATTCCTGTGTGGTATTTGTATTGTGCCCGCTGTGTGGAGCATTGCGCAGGTTTTGCATCTTGGGTCCTGGCATGGTTTTGTCCCGTATTCAGTTGTACTGCTGAATACTTTACTCCTCACCATAATATTCTTGAGATTATGAGGTTGTCTGTATGATAATAAGGGTGTTTCAGGGAAGACTTGTTGCACTCTTGTATCTTCCTGGAGGATGGGTTGTAGTTCCCTGGCGATCTTGCGTAGGGCTCCTAGGTGTGGATTATATGTGACCACCAAAAGGTACCCTGTCGCTTGTCTCCTTCTGTTTGTATTCAAGGAGATCACTTCTTGGTATTCTGGTGGCTTTGTGAATTTGCTGGTCTACAATTCTGTGGTTATATCCACGGTTTATAAAGTCTGATCTCAAGGCTTTAATCCGCTGGTCTCTGTCTGCTGTCTCGGAGCATATCCGGTTGTATCGTATGGCTTGACTGTAGATGGTTGCATGTTTGGTGTGTGTCGGGTGGAAGCTGTTGTCCCTCAAATATCTGGCTCTGTCTGTAGGTTTGCGGTATACAGAGGTCTGTAGTTGGTTGTTCTTTATAGTAATGGTGGTGTCTAGGAAATGTACTTCATCTGAGGAATGGGTGAGTTTGAGGTTGATGGTCGGGTGGAAAGTATTGAAGTTGTCATAGAACTGTAGGAGGTCCTGTTCGCCAGAGGTCCAAATCAGGAGGATGTCATCGATGTAGCGAAGGTATGTAAGGGGTTTCAAGTGACAGGTGGATAGAAAGTCACTTTCCAGTTTTGCGCAGAACAGATTGGCATACTGTGGCGCCATCCGAGTACCCATAGCGGTCCCGGTTGTCTGAAGGTATGTGTCATTTCCAAATGTGAAGTAGTTATGGGTCAGAATAAATTCGATGTATTTAGTCACTGTCTCTGTGAGTGGCTCCTGCGGTCCCAGAAAGTATCTGCAGGCTGAAATCCCATCCTCGTGGGGGATGTTGGTATAAAGTGACTCTACATCCATGGTTGCTAGCAGTGTTCCTGTTGGGAGGGGGCCAATTGCATTCAGTTTGTTTAGCAGGTCGGTGGTATCCTGGATATAGCTGGGTGTGTTCCTGACAAGTGGTTTTAGAATGCCCTCCACCCAGCCAGAAATATTCTCGGTGAGTGTGCCAGATCCAGAGATAATAGGGCGCCCAGGGTTGCCCTCTTTGTGAATTTTAGGGAGCATGTAGAATGTGCCAGGTTTTGGGTTAGCTGGTATCAGGTCCAGAATTTGTTCTCTTGTGTGGATCGGGAGTGTTTTAATGATCCTGTTGAGTTCTCGCATGTATTTTTTAGTTGGATCCTCCTGCAGTTGGGTGTAATACTTAGCTAGTATATATATATATATATGAGAGACCCGGCGTTGCCCGGGATGTAATTTTGGGGGGGGCGTACGACAGGGTTAGGCTTCCCCCCCCCTTGACAGCTAGGTGGGTGACTGAGTTGACTGAGTGTGTGGGTGACTGTGTGGGTGGGTGGGTGACACTTGACTGAGTGGGTGGGTGGGTTGGTGACTGAGTGGGTGGGTGAGTTTGGGTCGGTTTGACTTTGGGTTGGTGGGTGGGTGACTTTGGGTCGGTGGGTGGGTGACTTTGGGTTCGGTGGGTGGGTGGGTGACTTTGGGTTCGGTGGGTGGGTTTTTGACTTTGGGTCGGTGGGTGGGTGACTTTGGGTCGGTGGGTGACTTTGGGTCGGTTTGACTTTGGGTCGGTGGGTGGGTGACTTTGGGTCGGTGGGTGACTTTGGGTCGGTGGTTGGGTGGGTGAGTTGGGTGGGTGGGTGGGTGAGTTGGGTGGGTGGGTGACGGGTCGGTGGGTGGGTGACTTTGGGTCGGTGGGTGGGTGGGTGACTTTGGGTGGGTGGGTGACTTTGGGTCGGTGGGTAGGTGGGTGACTTTGGGTCGGTTTGACTTTGGGTCGGTGGGTGGGTGACTGGGTCGGTGGGTGACTTTGGGTTGGTGGTTGGGTGGGTGAGTTGGGTCGGTGGGTGGGTGAGTTGGGTCGGTGGGTGGATGACTTTGGGTCGGTGGATGGGTGACTTTGGGTCGGTGGGTGGGTGACTTTGGGTCGGTGGGTGGGTGACTGGGTTGGTGGGTGGGTGGGTGACTTTGAGTCGGTGGGTGGGTGACTTTGGGTCGGTGGGTGGGTCGGTGACTGGGTGACTTTTTCAGGGTCGGTGACTGGGTGGGTCAGTGACTGGGGTCGGTGACTGGGTGGGTCAGTGAGTGGGTAGGTGGTGTTGGTGAGTGGGTGGGTGGGGTCAGTGACTGGGTGGGTGAGTGGGAGACTGACTGGGTGGGTGAGTGGGAGACTGACTGGGTGGGTGAGTGGGAGACTGACTGGGTGGGTGAGTGGGAGACTGACTGGGTGGGTGAGTGGGAGACTGACTGGGTGGGTGAGTGGGTGACTGAGTGTGTGGGTGGGTGACTGTGTGTGGGTGGGTGACTGAGTGAGTGGGTGGGTGACTGAGTGGGTGACTAAGTGAGTTTTGGGTGACTAAGTGAGTGGGTGGGTGGGTTACTGAGTGGGTGGGTGACTGAGTGAGTGGGTGACTGAGTGAGTGGGTGACTGAGTGAGTGGGTGACTGAGTGGGTGTGTGGGTGACTGGGTGGGTGAGTGGGTGACTGGGTGAAAGTGACTGGGTGGGTGTGTGGGTGACTGGGTGGGTGCGTGGGTGGGAGACGGTGGGTGACTTACCTTGACCCCGTGGCATCTGGCTGGGGCAGGAGGTGAGTTCGGGAAGCTGGCGGGGGGGGGGCAAGAGTGGCAGGAGGCCCGCGCCGCGCTTCCCCTCTCCGGTAGCGGCACACGTGAGGGGGAGAGCAGGAGGCCCGGGTCACGGATTTGGGTGAGGTGGGGAGGGGGGAGAGAGTGAGGGGCACCGGGAGAGGAGGGGCGGGAGCGGCGCACGTGAGGGGGAGAGCAGGAGGCCCGGGTCGCGGATTTGGGTGAGGTGGGGAGGGGCACCGGGAGAGGAGGGGCACCGGGAGAGGAGGGGCGGGAGCGGCGCACGTGAGGGGGAGAGCAGGAGGCCCGGGTCGCGGATTTGGGTGAGGTGGGGAGGGGGGAGAGAGTGAGGGGCACCGGGAGAGGAGGGGGGGGGGGGGTGTGGAAGGTGAGCTGCGGTCCAACTGACGGGGGAGAGTGAGGGTGTGTGTGTGTGTGTGTGTTTTTGTTTTTTGGCCCGTCACTCTGCCTCAGGCCAATGAGAGGTGCGGGGGCGGGCAGGCCAAGGGACCAATGAGATTGCCGCTAGGGACGCAGACATACAGTGCTTTCAGAAATATATAGTAGGTAGATATATATATATATATATATATATATATATATATATATATATGTGTGTGTGTTTGTGTATTAGATCATTTTTCTATTAAATGTCACCAGTTGAATTCTAGCTATTCCGTTTATGTTATTTGTTGTATTATATTATTATTTTCAGTGTTGCACTATTAGATAAATATCATTATAATATTTTTTTTTAGTAATGTTATTTGTTGTATTAATTTTTTGTGTCCCGGTTTTATATTTTCAAAATCTGGTCACCCTACCCACACCCCTCTCACTAATCCCCTGCTCCCATCCCCCCACTCTCTCTAACCCCCTGCTCCTACCCTCTCTCTAACCCCCTGCTCCTACCCTCTCTCTAACCCCCTGCTCCTACCCTCCCTCTAACCCCCTGCTCCTACCCACCCTCTCTCTAACCCCCTGCTCCCACCTGCTCTCTAACCCCCTGCTCCCACCCTCCCTCTAACCCCCTGTTCCCACCCTCTCTCTAACCCCCTGCTCCCACCCTCTCTCTAACCCCCTGCTCCCACCCTCTCTCTAACCCCCTGCTCCTACCCTCTCTCTAACCCCCTGCTCCCACCCTCTCTAACCCCCTGCTCCCGCCCTCTCTAACCCCCTGCTCCCACCCTCTCGCTAACCCTCTGCTCCTACCCTCCCTCTAACCCCCTGCTCCTACCCTCCCTCTAACCCCCTGCTCCTACCCTCCCTCTAACCCCCTGCTCCTACCCTCCCTCTAACCCCCTGCTCCTACCCTCCCTCTAACCCCCTGCTCCCACACTCTCTCTAACCCCCTGCTCCCACCCTCTCTCTAACCCCCTGCTCCCACCCTCTCTCTAACCCCCTGCTCCTACCCTCCCTCTAACCCCCTGCTCCTACCCTCCCTCTAACCCCCTGCTCCTACCCTCCCTCTAACCCCCTGCTCCTACCCTCCCTCTAACCCCCTGCTCCTACCCTCCCTCTAACCCCCTGCTCCTACCCTCCCTCTAACCCCCTGCTCCTACCCTCCCTCTAACCCCCTGCTCCCACACTCTCTCTAACCCCCTGCTCCCACCCTCTCTCTAACCCCCTGCTCCCACCCTCTCTCTAACCCCCTGCTCCTACCCTCTCTCTAACCCCCTGCTCCTACCCTCTCTCTAACCCCCTGCTCCCACCCTCTCTCTAACCCCCTGCTCCCACCCTCTCTCTAACCCCCCTGCTCCTACCCTCCCTCTCTCTAACCCCCTGCTCCTACCCTCTCTCTAACTCCCTCCTCCCACCCTCTCTCTAACCCCGTGCTCCTACCCTCACTAACTCCCTGCTCCTACCCCCCACTCTCTAACCCCCTGCTCCTACCATAGATGATAAAGTCAAACCGCGCTCTTGCTTCCTAACACGATCTTGGAATAGACCAACTCTTCCCTCTTGCAGCTGATGTGATGTGAAGGCACCCCTCCTCCACAGGTCCCGTCGCAGGATGGCTCCAACCGCCGGGCAACAGTAGAAAAAGAAACACAAGAGCGCACCAAGGGTCAAGATTTAATAAAAACAATTAAATAATAACAGTAAAAACTTACATATAAGGGTAAGTATATCCAGTAGAACAGTGCAGGGGAAACAGTCCTGGTGGTGGCCTGGGCACAGGGAAATGGTGCTGAGGCTTACGAGGTAGACCCGCGCGCTGGGGCTGCCTGGCTCGGCACCACGTTGTTCTTCCTTCCGGGTTGCGGCTTCTCGCAGGACCCGTGGATGGTAGCCCGCCTCAAACGCCGGTTCGCCTGATGAAGCACAACATTGTGTGAAACGCGTTGCGAAAGCCCTACGGTGCAATTGGAGACTAGCCGACTGGTGTACTAAGCCTCAGCAGTGCCATCAACATCTAGAGACTGTCCGGTATAACGGAGTACATTTTTCTGGGAACCGGCGTTTGAGGCGGGCTACCATCCACGGGTCCTGCGAGAAGCCGCAACCCGGAAGGAAGAACAACGTGGTGCCGAGCCAGGCAGCCCCAGCGCGCGGGTCTACCTCGTAAGCCTCAGCACCACCTTTCTGTGCCCAGGCCACCACCAGGACTGTTTCCCCTGCACTGTTCTACTGGATATACTTACCCTTATATGTAAGTTTTTACTGTTATTATTTAATTGTTTTTATTAAATCTTGACCCTTGGTGCGCTCTTGTGTTTCTTTTTCCCCTGCTCCTACCCCACTCTCTCTAACCCCCTGCTCCTACCCCCTACTCTCTCTAACCCCCTGCTCCTACCCCCCACTCTCTAACCCCCTGCTCCTACCCCACTCTCTAACCCCCTGCTCCTACCCCCTACTCTCTCTAACCCCCTGCTCCTACCCCCCACTCTCTAACCCCCTGCTCCTACCCCACTCTCTCTAACCCCCTGCTCCTACCCCCTACTCTCTCTAACCCCCTGCTCCTACCCCCCACTCTCTAACCCCCTGCTCCTACCCCCCACTCTCTAACCCCCTGCTCCTACCCCCCCACTCTCTCTAACCCCCTGCTCCTACCCTCCCCTCCCTAACCCCCTTCTCGCACCCCCCCCCTATCTCTAATCCCCTGCTCCCACCCTTCCTCTAACCCCCTGCTCCTACCCCCACTCTCTCTAACCCCCTACTCGCACCCCCCCTATCTCTAACCCCCTGCTCCCCCCCTCTCTCTAACCCCCCTGCTCCTACCCCCTCCCCTTTCTGTCTAACCCCCTGCTGCCACCCCCCTCTCTCAAACCCCCTGCTCCCATCCCCCTCTCCCCCCCCAGGAGCGGGGCGCTGAGCTGCACCCACTGTAATATGTAGGCAGCAGAAGCACAAACAGAGAAACCAGAGATAGTGACAAGAGACAGTTTATTTGTGTAGGAAGATTGTGTATAAATGTAATAACAATGAGTCTTTACAGCAGACACAGGCTGACAGTCACATGCTGATTTAACCCCGCACAGGAGAGACCTGGCTTATTAATATAGTTACCTCCGCATTGTTCCCATCACAGTAATATTATTATTCTGTCCTGTAACTTCCCCCAATGTCCCTGTGTTCCAGCCGCACTTCTCCTGCACAACCACAAGGTGTCACCCAATCCCCACTCACCCTGGGGTATTATCTGCTGCTGCTGCTGGGGCAATCTCAGCAATGTTTTAGGGGTTCTTGTTCTTTAATTAGAAGATATTTGAGCTGGTTGGAGATGGGAGGTTATACTCAGATGGCTTCACATTGCAGCACGTTCAGTTTCAGGTGAGCAGCCCAGATAAGGAGCCCGTCAGACTCGGGATTAAAGTGAGCGAGTGCTGGGAACGTTAGCGGGTGTGTAACTCACTGCCCTGTGTCACTAATTAGAAACCTCATTACAGAACCCACAATAATGAGTAAAAACTGATATAAAAGACAGAAACCCCGCCCCCAAATGCCTGATAATGCAGAATATAGTGCAATAGTCGCACATTACACACAATCACACAATACACACACAGCACGCGACTGCCAGAGGGTTTTACACTGAAACGTCACACAATACATCCTGTTCTGTGTCACGTTACCTGGGGGGTAATGGATGGATAGAGGGGTCTCTCTGATTGCCCCGGGGCAGTGTGAGCCCCAGGACCGCGAGGCTGAAGCCCCCCAGCGCTGGGAGGTCAGAGGATGGGGCAGTAAGGGACTGTTTATCAGGGGAACCTGCATATTAAGGGTTATATGTACACACCCAGCACACAGGACGAGCTCTGGGCAGCCACTGATTCCTGTGCTAAAGGACCGGTCCTCGGACACAATTACTGCTCTGTCTTTCTTATCCCAACAATATTCTCACGGGAAATGTTTTACTGGCAAAACTGCTGCAAATTCCCCGGTCTCTGCAGCGCCCGGTAACTATTAGAGTGTCAGCGATGGGACAAGAGAAGGAGAAAGGGCTGACACTTACACATGTGAGATTATTACACATTGCTCACACGTGGGGTAAATAGGATTATTTTGCATTTCTCTACATGAACGACTAATAATCACTAATTTATAACGGTCCCCTTTGGCATTCTTGTACTTGTGCAGAAAGCTGAATAAATGACACTAAGAAAATGCTAAATAAACCTTATTCCTTATCCCAGCACCGCAATAAAACGAATGAATTCTGCATTAAATGAGCGATCGTGCTTACACTTATTGTGCACGTGTGATACATTTATCTGTGTGACGCTTAGAGCGGTAACACCGAGAAATGACAGAAACAGTATTCTTATATATAATGCAAAGCCTGAGATTAAAAAAAGACACAATTAGTCTGTGTGTGTGTCTGTGTGTGTGTGTGTGTGTGTGTGTGTGTGGTGAAAGTGATGTGTGTGTGTGCGCAGTGGAAGTGAGTGTGTGCAGTAGAAGTGAGTGTATATGCGAGTGTGTGTGTGCAGTAGAAGTGAGTGTGTGTGCGTGTGCATATGTGTGTATATATGTGAGGAGTGTATATATGTGATTTCTTCCTCTCCCGAGCGCTGCGTGATTTCTCCGCCTCTGCGCTTCTATCTGCGCTGATCTCTGCGCTGTTTGTTTCTCTGGAACATGAGATAAAAACAGGTTTCTCTATAAATAATTCATTCATTTATCCGTCAGCTACAATTAGAAACGTTATTATTATCACACAGTGTATATATAAAATGAGAGATAAAATATATGCCGGGTGCGGGTGTTTAGGGGTTACTCAGACTGCCGGCTCTGAAATATAAGCTGCTCTCTCTCACAGGTATCTGACAGGATTATATTCCCGGATCTGAAATATAAGCTGCTCTCTCTCACAGGTATCTGACAGGATTATATTCCCGGATCTGAAATATAAACTGCTCTCTCTCACAGGTATCTGACAGGATTATATTCCTGGCTCTGAAATATAAACTGCTCTCTCTCACAGGTATCTGACAGGATTATATTCCCGGATCTGAAATATAAACTGCTCTCTCTCACAGGTATCTGACAGGATTATATTCCCGGATCTGAAATATAAACTGCTCTCTCTCACAGGTATCTGACAGGATTATATTCCCGGATCTGAAATATAAACTGCTCTCTCTCACAGGTATCTGACAGGATTATATTCCCGGATCTGAAATATAAACTGCTCTCTCTCACAGGTATCTGACAGGATTATATTCCCGGCTCTGAAATATAAACTGCTCTCTCTCACAGGTATCTGACAGGATTATATTCCCGGCTCTGAAATATAAACTGCTCTCTCTCACAGGTATCTGACAGGATTATATTCCCGGCTCTGAAATATAAACTGCTCTCTCTCACAGGTATCTGACAGGATTATATTCCCGGATCTGAAATATAAACTGCTCTCTCTCACAGGTATCTGACAGGATTATATTCCCGGATCTGAAATATAAGCTGCTCTCTCTCACAGGTATCTGACAGGATTATATCCCCGGCTCTGAAATATAAGCTGCTCTCTCTCACAGGTATCTGACAGGATTATATTCCCGGATCTGAAATATAAACTGCTCTCTCTCACAGGTATCTGACAGGATTATATTCCCGGCTCTGAAATATAAGCTGCTCTCTCTCACAGGTATCTGACAGGATTATATTCCCGGATCTGAAATATAAGCTGCTCTCTCTCACAGGTATCTGACAGGATTATATACCCGGCTCTGAAATATAAGCTGCTCTCTCTCACAGGTATCTGACAGGATTATATTCCCGGCTCTGAAATATAAGCTGCTCTCTCTCACAGGTATCTGACAGGATTATATACCCGGCTCTGAAATATAAGATGCTCTCTCTCACAGGTATCTGACAGGATTATATTCCCGGATCTGAAATATAAGCTGCTCTCTCTCACAGGTATCTGACAGTATTATATTCCCGGCTCTGAAATATAAACTGCTCTCTCTCACAGGTATCTGACAGGATTATATTCCCGGATCTGAAATATAAACTGCTCTCTCTCACAGGTATCTGACAGGATTATATTCCCGGCTCTGAAATATAAACTGCTCTCTCTCACAGGTATCTGACAGGATTATATTCCCGGATCTGAAATATAAACTGCTCTCTCTCACAGGTATCTGACAGGATTATATTCCCGGATCTGAAATATAAACTGCTCTCTCACAGGTATCTGACAGGATTATATTCCCGGCTCTGAAATATAAGCTGCTCTCTCTCACAGGTATCTGACAGGATTATATTCCCGGATCTGAAATATAAGATGCTCTCTCTCACAGGTATCTGACAGGATTATATTCCCGGATCTGAAATATAAGCTGCTCTCTCTCACAGGTATCTGACAGGATTATATTCCGGGCTCTGAAATATAAACTGCTCTCTCTCACAGGTATCTGACAGGATTATATTCCCGGCTCTGAAATATAAGATGCTCTCTCTCACAGGTATCTGACAGGATTATATCCCCGGATCTGAAATATAAACTGCTCTCTCTCACAGGTATCTGACAGGATTATATTCCCGGATATGAAATATAAGCTGCTCTCTCTCACAGGTATCTGACAGGATTATATTCCGGGCTCTGAAATATAAGCTGCTCTCTCTCACAGGTATCTGACAGGATTATATTCCCGGATCTGAAATATAAGCTGCTCTCTCTCACAGGTATCTGACAGTATTATATTCCCGGATCTGAAATATAAGATGCTCTCTCTCACAGGTATCTGACAGGATTATATTCCGGGCTCTGAAATATAAACTGCTCTCTCTCACAGGTATCTGACAGGATTATATTCCCGGCTCTGAAATATAAACTGCTCTCTCTCACAGGTATCTGACAGGATTATATCCCCGGATCTGAAATATAAACTGCTCTCTCTCACAGGTATCTGACAGTATTATATTCCCGGATATGAAATATAAGCTGCTCTCTCTCACAGGTATCTGACAGGATTATATTCCCGGCTCTGAAATATAAACTGCTCTCTCTCACAGGTATCTGACAGTATTATATTCCCGGATATGAAATATAAACTGCTCTCTCTCACAGGTATCTGACAGGATTATATTCCCGGCTCTGAAATATAAACTGCTCTCTCTCACAGGTATCTGACAGGATTATATTCCCGGATCTGAAATATAAGTTGCTCTCTCTCACAGGTATCTGACAGGATTATATTCCCGGATCTGAAATATAAACTGCTCTCTCTCACAGGTATCTGACAGGATTATATTCCCGGATCTGAAATATAAACTGCTCTCTCTCACAGGTATCTGACAGGATTATATTCCCGGATCTGAAATATAAACTGCTCTCTCTCACAGGTATCTGACAGGATTATATTCCCGGATCTGAAATATAAGATGCTCTCTCTCACAGGTATCTGACAGGATTATATTCCCGGATCTGAAATATAAGATGCTCTCTCTCACAGGTATCTGACAGGATTATATTCCCGGATCTGAAATATAAACTGCTCTCTCTCACAGGTATCTGACAGTATTATATTCCCGGATCTGAAATATAAGCTGCTCTCTCACAGGTATCTGACAGGATTATATCCCCGGATCTGAAATATAAACTGCTCTCTCTCACAGGTATCTGACAGGATTATATTCCCGGATCTGAAATATAAACTGCTCTCTCTCACAGGTATCTGACAGGATTATATTCCCGGATCTGAAATATAAGCTGCTCTCTCTCACAGGTATCTGACAGGATTATATTCCCGGATCTGAAATATAAGCTGCTCTCTCTCACAGGTATCTGTCAGGATTATATTCCTGGCTCTGAAATATAAACTGCTCTCTCTCACAGGTATCTGACAGGATTATATTCCCGGCTCTGAAATATAAGATGCTCTCTCTCACAGGTATCTGACAGGATTATATTCCTGGCTCTGAAATATAAACTGCTCTCTCTCACAGGTATCTGACAGGATTATATTCCCGGATCTGAAATATAAACTGCTCTCTCTCACAGGTATCTGACAGGATTATATTCCCGGATCTGAAATATAAGATGCTCTCTCTCACAGGTATCTGACAGGATTATATTCCCGGATCTGAAATATAAGATGCTCTCTCTCACAGGTATCTGACAGGATTATATTCCCGGATCTGAAATATAAACTGCTCTCTCTCACAGGTATCTGACAGTATTATATTCCCGGATCTGAAATATAAGCTGCTCTCTCACAGGTATCTGACAGGATTATATCCCCGGATCTGAAATATAAACTGCTCTCTCTCACAGGTATCTGACAGGATTATATTCCCGGATCTGAAATATAAACTGCTCTCTCTCACAGGTATCTGACAGGATTATATTCCCGGATCTGAAATATAAGCTGCTCTCTCTCACAGGTATCTGACAGGATTATATTCCCGGATCTGAAATATAAGCTGCTCTCTCTCACAGGTATCTGTCAGGATTATATTCCTGGCTCTGAAATATAAACTGCTCTCTCTCACAGGTATCTGACAGGATTATATTCCCGGCTCTGAAATATAAGATGCTCTCTCTCACAGGTATCTGACAGGATTATATTCCTGGCTCTGAAATATAAACTGCTCTCTCTCACAGGTATCTGACAGGATTATATTCCCGGATCTGAAATATAAACTGCTCTCTCTCACAGGTATCTGACAGGATTATATTCCCGGATCTGAAATATAAACTGCTCTCTCTCACAGGTATCTGACAGGATTATATTCCCGGATCTGAAATATAAACTGCTCTCTCTCACAGGTATCTGACAGGATTATATTCCCGGATCTGAAATATAAGATGCTCTCTCTCACAGGTATCTGACAGGATTATATTCCTGGATCTGAAATATAAGCTGCTCTCTCTCACAGGTATCTGACAGTATTATATTCCCGGCTCTGAAATATAAACTGCTCTCTCTCACAGGTATCTGACAGGATTATATTCCCGGCTCTGAAATATAAACTGCTCTCTCTCACAGGTATCTGACAGGATTATATTCCCGGATCTGAAATATAAGCTGCTCTCTCTCACAGGTATCTGACAGGATTATATTCCCGGCTCTGAAATATAAACTGCTCTCTCTCACAGGTATCTGACAGTATTATATTCCCGGATCTGAAATATAAACTGCTCTCTCTCACAGGTATCTGACAGGATTATATTCCCGGATCTGAAATATAAGCTGCTCTCTCTCACAGGTATCTGACAGGATTATATTCCGGGCTCTGAAATATAAACTGCTCTCTCACAGGTATCTGACAGTATTATATTCCCGGATCTGAAATATAAGATGCTCTCTCTCACTGGTATCTGACAGGATTATATTCCGGGCTCTGAAATATAAGATGCTCTCTCTCACAGGTATCTGACAGGATTATATTCCCGGATCTGAAATATAAACTGCTCTCTCTCACAGGTATCTGACAGTATTATATTCCCGGATCTGAAATATAAACTGCTCTCTCTCACAGGTATCTGACAGGATTATATTCCCGGCTCTGAAATATAAACTGCTCTCTCTCACAGGTATCTGACAGTATTATATTCCCGGCTCTGAAATATAAACTGCTCTCTCTCACAGGTATCTGACAGGATTATATTCCCGGATCTGAAATATAAACTGCTCTCTCTCACAGGTATCTGACAGGATTATATTCCCGGATCTGAAATATAAACTGCTCTCTCTCACAGGTATCTGACAGGATTATATTCCCGGCTCTGAAATATAAACTGCTCTCTCACAGGTATCTGACAGGATTATATTCCCGGCTCTGAAATATAAACTGCTCTCTCTCACAGGTATCTGACAGGATTATATTCCCGGCTCTGAAATATAAACTGCTCTCTCACAGGTATCTGACAGGATTATATTCCCGGCTCTGAAATATAAACTGCTCTCTCTCACAGGTATCTGACAGGATTATATTCCCGGCTCTGAAATATAAGCTGCTCTCTCTCACAGGTATCTGACAGGATTATATTCCCGGATCTGAAATATAAACTGCTCTCTCTCACAGGTATCTGACAGGATTATATCCCCGGATCTGAAATATAAACTGCTCTCTCTCTCACAGGTATCTGACAGTATTATATTCCCGGATCTGAAATATAAACTGCTCTCTCTCACAGGTTTCTGACAGTATTATATTCCCGGATCTGAAATATAAACTGCGCTCTCTCACAGGTATCTGACAGTATTATATTCCCGGCTCTGAAATATAAGCTGCTCTCTCTCACATGTATCTGACAGTATTATATTCCCGGATCTGAAATATAAGCTGCTCTCTCTCACAGGTATCTGACAGGATTATATTCCCGGATCTGAAATATAAACTGCTCTCTCTCACAGGTATCTGACAGGATTATATTCCCGGCTCTGAAATATAAACTGCTCTCTCTCACAGGTATCTGACAGGATTATATTCCCGGATCTGAAATATAAGCTGCTCTCTCTCACAGGTATCTGACAGGATTATATTCCCGGATCTGAAATATAAGCTGCTCTCTCTCACAGGTATCTGACAGTATTATATTCCCGGATCTGAAATATAAGCTGCTCTCTCTCACAGGTATCTGACAGGATTATATTCCTGGATCTGAAATATAAGCTGCTCTCTCTCACAGGTATCTGACAGTATTATATTCCCGGCTCTGAAATATAAACTGCTCTCTCTCACAGGTATCTGACAGGATTATATTCCCGGCTCTGAAATATAAACTGCTCTCTCTCACAGGTATCTGACAGGATTATATTCCCGGATCTGAAATATAAGCTGCTCTCTCTCACAGGTATCTGACAGGATTATATTCCCGGCTCTGAAATATAAACTGCTCTCTCTCACAGGTATCTGACAGTATTATATTCCCGGATCTGAAATATAAACTGCTCTCTCTCACAGGTATCTGACAGGATTATATTCCCGGATCTGAAATATAAGCTGCTCTCTCTCACAGGTATCTGACAGGATTATATTCCGGGCTCTGAAATATAAACTGCTCTCTCACAGGTATCTGACAGTATTATATTCCCGGATCTGAAATATAAGATGCTCTCTCTCACTGGTATCTGACAGGATTATATTCCGGGCTCTGAAATATAAGATGCTCTCTCTCACAGGTATCTGACAGGATTATATTCCCGGATCTGAAATATAAACTGCTCTCTCTCACAGGTATCTGACAGTATTATATTCCCGGATCTGAAATATAAACTGCTCTCTCTCACAGGTATCTGACAGGATTATATTCCCGGCTCTGAAATATAAACTGCTCTCTCTCACAGGTATCTGACAGTATTATATTCCCGGCTCTGAAATATAAACTGCTCTCTCTCACAGGTATCTGACAGGATTATATTCCCGGATCTGAAATATAAGCTGCTCTCTCTCACAGGTATCTGACAGGATTATATTCCTGGATCTGAAATATAAACTGCTCTCTCTCACAGGTATCTGACAGGATTATATTCCCGGCTCTGAAATATAAACTGCTCTCTCACAGGTATCTGACAGGATTATATTCCCGGCTCTGAAATATAAACTGCTCTCTCTCACAGGTATCTGACAGGATTATATTCCCGGCTCTGAAATATAAGCTGCTCTCTCTCACAGGTATCTGACAGGATTATATTCCCGGATCTGAAATATAAACTGCTCTCTCTCACAGGTATCTGACAGGATTATATCCCCGGATCTGAAATATAAACTGCTCTCTCTCTCACAGGTATCTGACAGTATTATATTCCCGGATCTGAAATATAAACTGCTCTCTCTCACAGGTTTCTGACAGTATTATATTCCCGGATCTGAAATATAAACTGCGCTCTCTCACAGGTATCTGACAGTATTATATTCCCGGCTCTGAAATATAAGCTGCTCTCTCTCACATGTATCTGACAGTATTATATTCCCGGATCTGAAATATAAGCTGCTCTCTCTCACAGGTATCTGACAGGATTATATTCCCGGATCTGAAATATAAACTGCTCTCTCTCACAGGTATCTGACAGGATTATATTCCCGGCTCTGAAATATAAACTGCTCTCTCTCACAGGTATCTGACAGGATTATATTCCCGGATCTGAAATATAAGCTGCTCTCTCTCACAGGTATCTGACAGGATTATATTCCCGGATCTGAAATATAAGCTGCTCTCTCTCACAGGTATCTGACAGTATTATATTCCCGGATCTGAAATATAAGCTGCTCTCTCTCACAGGTATCTGACAGGATTATATTCCCGGATCTGAAATATAAGCTGCTCTCTCTCACAGGTATCTGACAGTATTATATTCCCGGATCTGAAATATAAGCTGCTCTCTCTCACAGGTATCTGACAGGATTATATTCCCGGATCTGAAATATAAGATGCTCTCTCTCACAGGTATCTGACAGGATTATATTCCCGGATCTGAAATATAAACTGCTCTCTCTCACAGGTATCTGACAGGATTATATTCCCGGATCTGAAATATAAGATGCTCTCTCTCACAGGTATCTGACAGGATTATATTCCCGGATCTGAAATATAAACTGCTCTCTCTCACAGGTATCTGACAGGATTATATTCCCGGCTCTGAAATATAAGCTGCTCTCTCTCACAGGTATCTGACAGGATTATATTCCCGGCTCTGAAATATAAACTGCTCTCTCTCACAGGTATCTGACAGGATTATATTCCCGGATCTGAAATATAAGCTGCTCTCTCTCACAGGTATCTGACAGTATTATATTCCCGGATCTGAAATATAAGCTGCTCTCTCTCACAGGTATCTGACAGGATTATATTCCCGGATCTGAAATATAAACTGCTCTCTCTCACAGGTATCTGACAGGATTATATTCCCGGCTCTGAAATATAAGCTGCTCTCTCTCACAGGTATCTGACAGGATTATATTCCCGGATCTGAAATATAAACTGCTCTCTCTCACAGGTATCTGACAGGATTATATTCCCGGATCTGAAATATAAGCTGCTCTCTCTCACAGGTATCTGACAGGATTATATTCCCGGATCTGAAATATAAGCTGCTCTCTCTCACAGGTATCTGACAGGATTATATTCCCGGATCTGAAATATAAGCTGCTCTCTCTCACAGGTATCTGACAGGATTATATTCCCGGCTCTGAAATATAAGCTGCTCTCTCTCACAGGTATCTGACAGGATTATATCCCCGGATCTGAAATATAAACTGCTCTCTCTCACAGGTATCTGACAGGATTATATTCCCGGCTCTGAAATATAAACTGCTCTCTCTCACAGGTATCTGACAGGATTATATTCCCGGCTCTGAAATATAAACTGCTCTCTCTCACAGGTATCTGACAGGATTATATTCCCGGATCTGAAATATAAGCTGCTCTCTCTCACAGGTATCTGACAGGATTATATCCCCGGATCTGAAATATAAACTGCTCTCTCTCACAGGTATCTGACAGGATTATATTCCCGGATTTGTTCAGTCTTTATTCCAGATGTTTCCCACATTCTCCCCCCACCCAAAGCCGTGAAAGTGTCAGCCATCGGTCACGTAATATATAGTATTTACCTGTGGCCTTGTTATAGCCACGAGGCGGGACTCAGTACCTCACGCACAGGCGGTGGGGGAGGCCGGTGAGTTATCACTTTTTGCAGCCGCTAAGGGAGAGAAAATTACATGTTACTGTGTTTAATATCAAAACCAATAAGCCCCCCTTACACACACACACAGCCACACAGCCACACAGCCACACACACACACACACACACACACACACACACACACACACACACACACACACACACACACACACACACCATTACATATATACACAGCACAGGTACAGCGCGGGCAGTGCCAGCCACACACACACTCCTACACCATGACATGTATGCACAGCACAGGTACACTACACTCTCCCATAGGAGCACACAGGTGAGAGATAAATGTGTTACTTACGGTAGTAACAAGCCCCAGGCATCTTGTTTCCTAAAAAGAACAGAAGATACAGAAATAGGTGAGTAATATAATGACACGCTGGGTAATTCTGTCCCACCAATCCCATGCAGCAGAGATCAGTGTGTGCGCCTGTGACAGAGCTGCCTGTGTGTCAGACACACACACACACACACACACACACTCACACTGTTTAAAAAAGCCCTCGGGGGTTTATATAGAACACAGGCAAACATATGGTGGCAGCAGTGGGATGCAGCGCCTCCGGAGGTCAGCAGGTGAAATACATGCAGCGGGCACCCGAATACAGAGCCAGAAAGACAAGGATCCCTGCAGGGGATAAAGCTACAGACGGTGACCCACGGGGGGTACTCATTCTGGGAGGGGAGAGACGGTTACAGGCGGTGACCCACGGGAGGTACTCATTCTGGGAGGAGAGACGGTTACAGGCGGTGACCCACGGGAGGTACTCATTCTGGGAGGAGAGAGACGGCTACAGACGGTGACCCAAGGTAGGTACTCATTCTGGGAGGAGAGAGATGGCTACAGACGGCGACCCACGGGAGGTACTCATTCTGGGAGGGGAGAGACGGCTACAGACAGTGACCCACGGGAGGTACTCATTCTGGGAGGAGAGACGGCTACAGGTGGCGACCCACGGGAGGTACTCATTCTGGGTGGGGAGACACGGCTACAGACAGTGACCCATGGGAGGTACTCATTCTGGGAGGAGAGACGGCTACAGGTGGCGACCCACGGGAGGTACTCATTCTGGGAGTAGAGAGACGGCTGCAGATGGTGACCCACGGGAGGTACTCATTCTGGGAGTAGAGAGACGGCTGCAGACGGTGACCCATGGGAGGTACTCATTCTGGGAGGAGAGACGGTTACAGACGGCGACCCACGGGAGGTACTCATTCTGGGAGGAGAGACGGTTACAGACGGCGACCCACGGGAGGTACTCATTCTGGGAGGAGACACGGCTACAGGCGGTGACCCACGGGAGGTACTCATTCTGGGAGGAGAGAGACGGCTACAGACGGTGACCCACGGGAGGAACTCATTCTGGGAGGAGAGAGACGGCTACAGACGGTGACCCACGGGAGGAACTCATTCTGGGAGGAGAGGGACGGTTACAGGCGGCGACCCACGGGAGGTACTCATTCTGGGAGGGGAGACACGGTTACAGACGGTGATCCACGGGAGGTACTCATTCTGGGAGGAGAAACGGCTACAGGCGGTGACCCACGAGAGGTACTCATTCTGGGAGGGGAGAGACGGCTAGAGACAGCGACCCACGGGAGGTACTCATTCTGGGAGGAGAGGGACGGTTACAGACGGTGACCCACGGGAGGTACTCATTCTGGGAGGAGAGGGACGGTTACAGACGGTGACCCACGGGAGGTACTCATTCTGGGAGGAGAGGGACGGTTACAGACGGTGACCCACGGGAGGTACTCATTCTGGGAGGGCAGAGACGGCTACAGACGGCGACCCACGGGAGGTACTCATTCTGGGAGGAGAGGGACGGTTACAGACGGCGACCCACGGGAGGTACTCATTCTGGGAGGAGACACGGCTACAGACGGTGACCCACGAGAGGTACTCATTCTGGGAGGGGAGAGACGGCTACAGGCGGTGACCGACGGGAGGTACTCATTCTGGGAGGAGACACGGCTACAGATGGTGACCCACGGGAGGTACTCATTCTGGGAGGAGAGAGACAGTTA
Source organism: Ascaphus truei (assembly GCF_040206685.1). Taxonomy (NCBI): domain Eukaryota; kingdom Metazoa; phylum Chordata; class Amphibia; order Anura; family Ascaphidae; genus Ascaphus; species Ascaphus truei. The sequence goes on along the minus strand of NW_027453858.1, from coordinate 698,984 downwards.
CAGACGGTGACCCACGGGAGGTACTCATTCTGGGGGGAGAGAGACGGTTACAGACGGTGACCCACGGGTGGTACTTATTCTGGGAGGGGAGGGATGGCTACAGACGGTGACCCACGAGAGGTACTCATTCTGGGAGGAGAGCGACGGTTAAAGACGGTGACTCATGGGAGGTACTCATTCTGGGAGGGGATAGACGGCTACAGACAGTGACCCACAGGAGGTACTCATTCTGGGAGGGGAGAGACGGTTACAGACGGTGACCCACGGGAGGTAGTCATTCTTGGAGGAGAGACGGCTACAGACGGTGACCCACGGGAGGTACTCATTCTGGGAGGAGAGAGACGGCTACAGACGGCGACCCACGGGAGGTGCTCATTCTGGGAGGAGAGAGACGGTTACAGACGGTGACCCATGGGAGGTACTCATTCTGGGGGGAGAGAGACGGTTACAGATGGTGACCCACGGGAGGTACTCATTCTGGGAGGAGAGACGGTTACAGACGGTGACCCACGGGAGGTACTCATTCTGGGAAGAGAGACGGTTACAGACGGTGACCCACGGGAGGTACTTATTCTGGGAGGAGAGACGGCTACAGGCAGTGACCCACGGGAGGTACTCATTCTGGGGGGAGAGACGGCTACAGACGATAGGCTTCTGCCATGTCGCGTATAACTACCAGCGGTTACAGTAGTACATGCAGAAAAGTGTGACAAGGTTAAACATACACTAAGCTATCATGCCTCCCGTGGTCAGTGTAAGGAATACGCCTGAAAAGAGCAGAATGGAGATACAAACTTGTTTAAGGGGGCGGGTAGAAGATCCTGCTGCCACAGCAACCCGGTCCCAGAATGCAGGACCCCGTAAGCGTGCCACCGGTGACCAGCGAATGAGACATGCAGGCTAAAACAAGACCAGGTGACGACCTGAAGACTTGCTTTGTTGGGCGTGTAATAAAAGACAAGATGCATTGCTTGCCATACCCTCTAACCGACACATGATGGCAGTATAGCAGCCGGCATTTCAATGAGAAATACTAATTCTAGAACGAAAGCACCCAGAAACCTGATTTTTGAGGTGCAACTACAGTGAACCACTACATGCACATACAGATCATTTTTACAGTTATGACGCGAATAGAACATGGTGTTTTAATAAAGTGTGTATAAACTGCACATTGTAAATGTAAGGCAGGAGGTATTTTTTGTAAGTCCAAGCAGAAATTCCCGTGGACATACAGCTGTGGAATGGATGAACGAGCTGGGGTATTTTTATGACGGAGCCTCAAAGGGATCGCTGATTTAGCATCTCCCTGTCTAAAAGAGTGTCAGTTATGAAAAGACCCAGAGGCCCATAATGCATACAAAACTGGCATACTGATGCACAACAGATGTCAGGCTAGTAACACCTCTGGGTCAAAAATCAGACTGAGCGGCACCAAGTTATGGGTGTAGCCCAGGTATGCTAAGTGGCATGGGCGTCAACCTGACCCATGCGCCCTGCCCACCAGACAGCTCTTTTGACCGGTCTTATGAACTGTGGGTAAACTGGCTATTGGTGGGTTAATGGTTCCCACGAGGGGGATTGGATCCACATGTTAAAGATAGTTTGGGCAGTCTATAACTGTGGCTCCCCAGGTATCCCCAGTGTGATTCCTGAATTTTGATCCATGATGTAAAGATGCAAGACTTTGTTCCAGCACAGCAGCAACTGGAACGAATTCTAACGAAGTTCCACGAAATACTTTGAGGTGGCTGAGATATCAGATCAGCAACTTGCGATCTGGCCACAGGACTTTTAAAACCAAGGTTGCATTTCTTGCGCTTGCCAGCAAAGGACAATTTATTTTGTTCCCTTATCCCAGTAAGTGTTGTTTTAAGTGTATTCTGCAGATGTGTGTTTGTCTATTAAGGAAATCACAATTTATTTTGCAACTTGTTCTGTTCAATCAAGTACCAGAAATATAAATGTGTTGATAAAGTTGGTGTCCATAGTGACAGGGCTTTTTATTTTATGCTTTGTGTTTTGGATTAAAGGGACAGTGTACCTAATATTTTATGTTGGCGTGTGTTCTGAATAAACCCCGGAGGGATTGGTTAAACACCAGTACTGCGTGCATAGGTTTATCTGACCTAACCTACATACGGTCACAGCGCCGTATAACACAAGCTCTCTGTGTTTGCGTGTAGTATAACAGAAGCTCCCCGTTTCTGTGTAGGTATATAACACAACCTGTGTGTGTATGTTTATAGAACACAACCTCCCTGTGTGTACAACACAACCTCATTGTGTACGTGTATATATAACAGCCTCCCTGTGTGTACAATAATTGCATATCCATTTATTTGTTACTGACCTGAACGCTTCTTGCACACATAGAATCCAACCCCAGCAGCGATAACCACCAGGACCCCAACCACAGCAATAATAATGTACGGAGGGATTGTGTCGCTGTTCTTGGGTTCTGTATATAAGAAATACAATATAAGGGGTGAGGGACGGTGCTGAGAGACAGTAATAATAATGTACGGAGGGATTGTGTCGCTGTTCTTGGGTTCTGTATATAAGAAATACAATATAAGAGGTGAGGGACGGTGCTGAGAGACAAAGTAATAATAATGTACGGAGGGATTGTGTCGCTGTTCTTGGGCTCTGTATATAAGAAATACAATATAAGAGGTGAGGGACGGTGCTGAGAGACACAGTAATAATAATGTACGGAGGGATTGTGTCGCTGTTCTTGGGATCTGTATATAAGAAATACAATATAAGAGGTGAGGGACGGTGCTGAGAAACACAGTAATAATAATGTACGGAGGGATTGTGTCGCTGTACTTGGGATCTGTATATAAGAAATACAATATAAGAGGTGAGGGACGGTGCTGAGAGACACAGTAATAATAATGTACGGAGCGATTGTGTCGCTGTTCTTGGGATCTGTATATAAAATACAATATAAGGAGGTGAGGGACGGTGCTGAGAGACACAGTAATAATAATGTACGGAGGGATTGTGTCGCTGTTCTTGGGTTCTGTATATAAGAAATACAATATAAGAGGTGAGGGACGGTGCTGAGAGACACAGTAATAATAACGTACGGAGGGATTGTGTCGCTGTTCTTGGGATCTGTATATAAGAAATACAATATAAGGGGTGAGGGACGGTGCTGAGAGACACAGTAATAATAATGTACGGAGGGATTGTGTCGCTGTTCTTGGGATCTGTATATAAGAAATACAATATAAGAGGTGAGGGACGGTGCTGAGAGACACAGTAATAATAATGTACGGAGGGATTGTGTCGCTGTTCTTGGGTTCTGTATATAAGAAATACAATATAAGAGGTGAGGGACGGTGCTGAGAGACACAGTAATAATAATGTACGGAGGGATTGTGTCGCTGTTCTTGGGTTCTGTATATAAGAAATACAATATAAGAGGTGAGGGACGGTGCTGAGAGACACAGTAATAATAATGTATGGAGGGATTGTGTCGCTGTTCTTGGGATCTGTATATAAGAAATACAATATAAGAGGTGAGGGACGGTGCTGAGAGACACAGTAATAATAGTGTACGGGGGAATTGTGTCGCTGTTCTTGGGATCTGTATATAAGAAATACAATATAAGAGGTGAGGGACTGTGCTGAGAGACACAGTAATAATAATGTACAGAGGGATTGTGTCGCTGTTCTTGGGTTCTGTATATAAGAAATACAATATAAGGGGTGAGGGACGGTGCTGAGAGACACAGTAATAATAATGTACGGAGGGATTGTGTCGCTGTTCTTGGGTTCTGTACAGTATATAAGAAATACAATATAAGGGGTGAGGGACGGTGCTGAGAGACACAGTAATAATAATGTACGGAGGGATTGTGTCGCTGTTCTTGGGATCTGTATATAAGAAATACAATATAAGAGGTGAGGGACGGTGCTGAGAGACACAGTAATAATAATGTACGGAGGGATTGTGTCGCTGTTCTTGGGGTCTGTATATAAGAAATACAATATAAGGGGTGAGGGACGGTGCTGAGAGACACAGTAATAATAATGTACGGAGGGATTGTGTCGCTGTTCTTGGGTTCTGTATATAAGAAATACAATATAAGAGGTGAGGGACGGTGCTGAGAAACACAGTAATAATAATGTACGGAGGGATTGTGTCGCTGTTCTTGGGGTCTGTATATAAGAAATACAATATAAGAGGTGAGGGACGGTGCTGAGAGACACAGTAATAATAATGTACGGGGGGATTGTGTCGCTGTTCTTGGGGTCTGTATATAAGAAATACAATATAAGGGGTGAGGGACGGTGCTGAGAGACACAGTAATAATAATGTCCGGGGGGGATTGTGTCGCTGTTCTTGGGATCTGTATATAAGAAATACAATATAAGGGGTGAGGGACGGTGCTGAGAGACACAGTAATAATAATGTACGGAGGGATTGTGTCGCTGTTCTTGGGTTCTGTATATAAGAAATACAATATAAGGGGTGAGGGACGGTGCTGAGAGACACAGTAATAATAATGTACGGGGGGATTGTGTCGCTGTTCTTGGGTTCTGTATATAAGAAATACAATATAAGGGGTGAGGGACGGTGCTGAGAGACACAGTAATAATAATGTACGGGGGGATTGTGTCACTGTTCTTGGGTTCTGTATATAAGAAATACAATATAAGGGGTGAGGGACGGTGCTGAGAGACACAGTAATAATAATGTACGGGGGGATTGTGTCGCTGTTCTTGGGATCTGTATATAAGAAATACAATATAAGAGGTGAGGGACGGTGCTGAGAGACACAGTAATAATAATGTACGGAGGGATTGTGTCGCTGTTCTTGGGATCTGTATATAAGAAATACAATATAAGGGGTGAGGGACGGTGCTGAGAGACACAGTAATAATAATGTACGGGGGGATTGTGTCGCTGTTCTTGGGATCTGTATATAAGAAATACAATATAAGAGGTGAGGGACGGTGCTGAGAGACACAGTAATAATAATGTACGGAGGGATTGTGTCGCTGTTCTTGGGATCTGTATATAAGAAATACAATATAAGAGGTGAGGGACGGTGCTGAGAGACACAGTAATAATAATGTACGGAGGGATTGTGTCGCTGTTCTTGGGATCTGTATATAAGAAATACAATATAAGGGGTGAGGGACGGTGCTGAGAGACACAGTAATAATAATGTACGGGGGGATTGTGTCGCTGTTCTTGGGATCTGTATATAAGAAATACAATATAAGAGGTGAGGGACGGTGCTGAGAGACACAGTAATAATAATGTATGGAGGGATTGTGTCGCTGTTCTTGGGATCTGTATATAAGAAATACAATATAAGAGGTGAGGGACGGTGCTGAGAGACACAGTAATAATAACGTACGGAGGGATTGTGTCGCTGTTCTTGGGATCTGTATATAAGAAATACAATATAAGAGGTGAGGGACGGTGCTGAGAGACACAGTAATAATAATGTACGGGGGGATTGTGTCGCTGTTCTTGGGTTCTGTATATAAGAAATACAATATAAGGGGTGAGGGACGGTGCTGAGAGACACAGTAATAATAATGTACGGGGGGATTGTGTCGCTGTTCTTGGGTTCTGTATATAAGAAATACAATATAAGGGGTGAGGGACGGTGCTGAGAGACACAGTAATAATAATGTACGGAGGGATTGTGTCGCTGTTCTTGGGATCTGTATATAAGAAATACAATATAAGGGGTGAGGGACGGTGCTGAGAGACACAGTAATAATAATGTACGGGGGGATTGTGTCGCTGTTCTTGGGTTCTGTATATAAGAAATACAATATAAGGGGTGAGGGACGGTGCTGAGAGACACAGTAATAATAATGTACGGGGGGATTGTGTCGCTGTTCTTGGGATCTGTATATAAGAAATACAATATAAGGGGTGAGGGACGGTGCTGAGAGACACAGTAATAATAATGTACGGGGGGATTGTGTCGCTGTTCTTGGGTTCTGTATATAAGAAATACAATATAAGAGGTGAGGGACGGTGCTGAGAGACACAGTAATAATAATGTACGGAGGGATTGAGTCGCTGTTCTTGGGATCTGTATATAAGAAATACAATATAAGAGGTGAGGGACGGTGCTGAGAGACACAGTAATAATAATGTACGGGGGGATTGTGTCGCTGTTCTTGGGATCTGTATATAAGAAATACAATATAAGGGGTGAGGGACGGTGCTGAGAAACACAGTAATAATAATGTACGGGGGGATTGTGTCACTGTTCTTGGGTTCTGTATATAAGAAATACAATATAAGGGGTGAGGGACGGTGCTGAGAGACACAGTAATAATAATGTACGGGGGGATTGTGTCGCTGTTCTTGGGATCTGTATATAAGAAATACAATATAAGAGGTGAGGGACGGTGCTGAGAGAGACACAGTAATAATAATGTACGGAGGGATTGTGTCGCTGTTCTTGGGGTCTGTATATAAGAAATACAATATAAGGGGTGAGGGACGGTGCTGAGAGACACAGTAATAATAATGTACGGAGGGATTGTGTCACTGTTCTTGGGTTCTGTATATAAGAAATACAATATAAGGGGTGAGGGACGGTGCTGAGAGACACAGTAATAATAATGTACGGGGGGATTGTGTCGCTGTTCTTGGGTTCTGTATATAAGAAATACAATATAAGAGGTGAGGGACGGTGCTGAGAGACACAGTAATAATAATGTACGGAGGGATTGTGTCGCTGTTCTTGGGATCTGTATATAAGAAATACAATATAAGGGGTGAGGGACGGTGCTGAGAGACACAGTAATAATAATGTACGGAGGGATTGTGTCACTGTTCTTGGGATCTGTATATAAGAAATACAATATAAGAGGTGAGGGACGGTGCTGAGAGACACAGCAATAATAATGTACGGAGGGATTGTGTCGCTGTTCTTGGGATCTGTATATAAGAAATACAATATAAGAGGTGAGGGACGGTGCTGAGAGACACAGTAATAATAATGTACGGGGGGATTGTGTCGCTGTTCTTGGGTTCTGTATATAAGAAATACAATATAAGGGGTGAGGGACGGTGCTGAGAGACACAGTAATAATAATGTACGGGGGGATTGTGTCGCTGTTCTTGGGATCTGTATATAAGAAATACAATATAAGGGGTGAGGGACGGTGCTGAGAGACACAGTAATAATAATGTACGGAGGGATTGTGTCGCTGTTCTTGGGATCTGTATATAAGAAATACAATATAAGAGGTGAGGGACGGTGCTGAGAGACACAGTAATAATAATGTACGGAGGGATTGTGTCGCTGTTCTTGGGTTCTGTATATAAGAAATACAATATAAGAGGTGAGGGACGGTGCTGAGAGACACAGTAATAATAATGTACGGAGGGATTGTGTCGCTGTTCTTGGGTTCTGTATATAAGAAATACAATATAAGGGGTGAGGGACGGTGCTGAGAGACACAGTAATAATAATGTACGGGGGGATTGTGTCGCTGTTCTTGGGATCTGTATATAAGAAATACAATATAAGGAGGTGAGGGACGGTGCTGAGAGACACAGTAATAATAATGTACGGGGGGATTGTGTCGCTGTTCTTGGGATCTGTATATAAGAAATACAATATAAGAGGTGAGGGACGGTGCTGAGAGACACAGTAATAATAATGTACGGGGGGATTGTGTCGCTGTTCTTGGGGTCTGTATATAAGAAATACAATATAAGGGGTGAGGGACGGTGCTGAGAGACACAGTAATAATAATGTACGGGGGGATTGTGTCGCTGTTCTTGGGATCTGTATATAAGAAATACAATATAAGGGGTGAGGGACGGTGCTGAGAGACACAGTAATAATAATGTACGGAGGGATTGTGTCGCTGTTCTTGGGTTCTGTATATAAGAAATACAATATAAGAGGTGAGAGACGGTGCTGAGAGACACAGTAATAATAATGTACGGGGGGATTGTGTCGCTGTTCTTGGGGTCTGTATATAAGAAATACAATATAAGGGGTGAGGGACGGTGCTGAGAGACACAGTAATAATAATGTACGGGGGGATTGTGTCGCTGTTCTTGGGGTCTGTATATAAGAAATACAATATAAGGGTTGAGGGACGGTGCTGAGAGACACAGTAATAATAATGTACGGAGGGATTGTGTCACTGTTCTTGGGATCTGTATATAAGAAATACAATATAAGAGGTGAGGGACGGTGCTGAGAGACACAGTAATAATAATGTATGGAGGGATTGTGTCGCTGTTCTTGGGGTCTGTATATAAGAAATACAATATAAGGGGTGAGGGGCGGTGCTGAGAGACACAGTAATAATAATGTACGGAGGGATTGTGTCGCTGTTCTTGGGTTCTGTATATAAGAAATACAATATAAGGGGTGAGGGACGGTGCTGAGAGACACAGTAATAATAATGTACGGGGGGATTGTGTCGCTGTTCTTGGGATCTGTATATAAGAAATACAATATAAGAGGTGAGGGACGGTGCTGAGAGACACAGTAATAATAATGTACGGAGGGATTGTGTCGCTGTTCTTGGGTTCTGTTCTGTATATAAGAAATACAATATAAGAGGTGAGGGACGGTGCTGAGAGACACAGTAATAATAATGTACGGGGGGATTGTGTCGCTGTTCTTGGGGTCTGTATATAAGAAATACAATATAAGAGGTGAGGGACGGTGCTGAGAGACACAGTAATAATAATGTACGGAGGGATTGTGTCGCTGTTCTTGGGATCTGTATATAAGAAATACAATATAAGAGGTGAGGGACGGTGCTGAGAGACACAGTAATAATAATGTACGGGGGGATTGTGTCGCTGTTCTTGGGATCTGTATATAAGAAATACAATATAAGAGGTGAGGGACGGTGCTGAGAGACACAGTAATAATAATGTACGGGGGGATTGTGTCGCTGTTCTTGGGATCTGTATATAAGAAATACAATATAAGAGGTGAGGGACGGTGCTGAGAGACACAGTAATAATAATGTACGGAGGGATTGTGTCGCTGTTCTTGGGTTCTGTATATAAGAAATACAATATAAGAGGTGAGGGACGGTGCTGAGAGACACAGTAATAATAATGTACGGGGGGATTGTGTCGCTGTTCTTGGGATCTGTATATAAGAAATACAATATAAGAGGTGAGGGACGGTGCTGAGAGACACAGTAATAATAATGTACGGAGGGATTGTGTCGCTGTTCTTGGGATCTGTAGATAAGAAATACAATATAAGGGGTGAGGGACGGTGCTGAGAGACACAGTAATAATAATGTACGGGGGGATTGTGTCGCTGTTCTTGGGATCTGTAGATAAGAAATACAATATAAGGGGTGAGGGACGGTGCTGAGAGACACAGTAATAATAATGTACGGAGGGATTGTGTCGCTGTTCTTGGGTTCTGTATATAAGAAATACAATATAAGAGGTGAGGGACGGTGCTGAGAGACACAGTAATAATAATGTACGGGGGGATTGTGTCGCTGTTCTTGGGGTCTGTATATAAGAAATACAATATAAGAGGTGAGGGACGGTGCTGAGAGACACAGTAATAATAATGTACGGGGGGATTGTGTCGCTGTTCTTGGGGTCTGTATATAAGAAATACAATATAAGGGGTGAGGGACGGTGCTGAGAGACACAGTAATAATAATGTACGGGGGGATTGTGTCGCTGTTCTTGGGTTCTGTATATAAGAAATACAATATAAGAGGTGAGGGACGGTGCTGAGAGACAGTAATAATAATGTACGGAGGGATTGTGTCACTGTTCTTGGGTTCTGTATATAAGAAATACAATATAAGGGGTGAGGGACGGTGCTGAGAGACACAGTAATAATAATGTACGGGGGGATTGTGTCGCTGTTCTTGGGTTCTGTATATAAGAAATACAATATAAGAGGTGAGGGACGGTGCTGAGAGACACAGTAATAATAATGTACGGAGGGATTGTGTCGCTGTTCTTGGGATCTGTATATAAGAAATACAATATAAGGGGTGAGGGACGGTGCTGAGAGACACAGTAATAATAATGTACGGAGGGATTGTGTCACTGTTCTTGGGATCTGTATATAAGAAATACAATATAAGAGGTGAGGGACGGTGCTGAGAGACACAGCAATAATAATGTACGGAGGGATTGTGTCGCTGTTCTTGGGATCTGTATATAAGAAATACAATATAAGAGGTGAGGGACGGTGCTGAGAGACACAGTAATAATAATGTACGGGGGGATTGTGTCGCTGTTCTTGGGTTCTGTATATAAGAAATACAATATAAGGGGTGAGGGACGGTGCTGAGAGACACAGTAATAATAATGTACGGGGGGATTGTGTCGCTGTTCTTGGGATCTGTATATAAGAAATACAATATAAGGGGTGAGGGACGGTGCTGAGAGACACAGTAATAATAATGTACGGAGGGATTGTGTCGCTGTTCTTGGGATCTGTATATAAGAAATACAATATAAGAGGTGAGGGACGGTGCTGAGAGACACAGTAATAATAATGTACGGAGGGATTGTGTCGCTGTTCTTGGGATCTGTATATAAGAAATACAATATAAGAGGTGAGGGACGGTGCTGAGAGACACAGTAATAATAATGTATGGAGGGATTGTGTCGCTGTTCTTGGGGTCTGTATATAAGAAATACAATATAAGGGGTGAGGGGCGGTGCTGAGAGACACAGTAATAATAATGTACGGAGGGATTGTGTCGCTGTTCTTGGGTTCTGTATATAAGAAATACAATATAAGGGGTGAGGGACGGTGCTGAGAGACACAGTAATAATAATGTACGGGGGGATTGTGTCGCTGTTCTTGGGATCTGTATATAAGAAATACAATATAAGAGGTGAGGGACGGTGCTGAGAGACACAGTAATAATAATGTACGGAGGGATTGTGTCGCTGTTCTTGGGTTCTGTTCTGTATATAAGAAATACAATATAAGAGGTGAGGGACGGTGCTGAGAGACACAGTAATAATAATGTACGGGGGGATTGTGTCGCTGTTCTTGGGGTCTGTATATAAGAAATACAATATAAGAGGTGAGGGACGGTGCTGAGAGACACAGTAATAATAATGTACGGAGGGATTGTGTCGCTGTTCTTGGGATCTGTATATAAGAAATACAATATAAGAGGTGAGGGACGGTGCTGAGAGACACAGTAATAATAATGTACGGGGGGATTGTGTCGCTGTTCTTGGGATCTGTATATAAGAAATACAATATAAGAGGTGAGGGACGGTGCTGAGAGACACAGTAATAATAATGTACGGGGGGATTGTGTCGCTGTTCTTGGGATCTGTATATAAGAAATACAATATAAGAGGTGAGGGACGGTGCTGAGAGACACAGTAATAATAATGTACGGAGGGATTGTGTCGCTGTTCTTGGGTTCTGTATATAAGAAATACAATATAAGAGGTGAGGGACGGTGCTGAGAGACACAGTAATAATAATGTACGGAGGGATTGTGTCGCTGTTCTTGGGATCTGTATATAAGAAATACAATATAAGAGGTGAGGGACGGTGCTGAGAGACACAGTAATAATAATGTACGGAGGGATTGTGTCGCTGTTCTTGGGATCTGTAGATAAGAAATACAATATAAGGGGTGAGGGACGGTGCTGAGAGACACAGTAATAATAATGTACGGGGGGATTGTGTCGCTGTTCTTGGGATCTGTAGATAAGAAATACAATATAAGGGGTGAGGGACGGTGCTGAGAGACACAGTAATAATAATGTACGGAGGGATTGTGTCGCTGTTCTTGGGTTCTGTATATAAGAAATACAATATAAGAGGTGAGGGACGGTGCTGAGAGACACAGTAATAATAATGTACGGGGGGATTGTGTCGCTGTTCTTGGGGTCTGTATATAAGAAATACAATATAAGAGGTGAGGGACGGTGCTGAGAGACACAGTAATAATAATGTACGGGGGGATTGTGTCGCTGTTCTTGGGGTCTGTATATAAGAAATACAATATAAGGGGTGAGGGACGGTGCTGAGAGACACAGTAATAATAATGTACGGGGGGATTGTGTCGCTGTTCTTGGGTTCTGTATATAAGAAATACAATATAAGAGGTGAGGGACGGTGCTGAGAGACAGTAATAATAATGTACGGAGGGATTGTGTCACTGTTCTTGGGTTCTGTATATAAGAAATACAATATAAGGGGTGAGGGACGGTGCTGAGAGACACAGTAATAATAATGTACGGGGGGATTGTGTCGCTGTTCTTGGGTTCTGTATATAAGAAATACAATATAAGAGGTGAGGGACGGTGCTGAGAGACACAGTAATAATAATGTACGGAGGGATTGTGTCGCTGTTCTTGGGATCTGTATATAAGAAATACAATATAAGGGGTGAGGGACGGTGCTGAGAGACACAGTAATAATAATGTACGGAGGGATTGTGTCACTGTTCTTGGGATCTGTATATAAGAAATACAATATAAGAGGTGAGGGACGGTGCTGAGAGACACAGTAATAATAATGTACGGAGGGATTGTGTCGCTGTTCTTGGGATCTGTATATAAGAAATACAATATAAGGGGTGAGGGACGGTGCTGAGAGACACAGTAATAATAATGTACGGAGGGATTGTGTCACTGTTCTTGGGATCTGTATATAAGAAATACAATATAAGAGGTGAGGGATGGTGCTGAGAGACACAGTAATAATAATGTACGGAGGGATTGTGTCACTGTTCTTGGGTTCTGTATATAAGAAATACAATATAAGGGGTGAGGGACGGTGCTGAGAGACACAGTAATAATAATGTACGGGGGGATTGTGTCGCTGTTCTTGGGTTCTGTATATAAGAAATACAATATAAGAGGTGAGGGACGGTGCTGAGAGACACAGTAATAATAATGTACGGAGGGATTGTGTCGCTGTTCTTGGGATCTGTATATAAGAAATACAATATAAGGGGTGAGGGACGGTGCTGAGAGACACAGTAATAATAATGTACGGAGGGATTGTGTCACTGTTCTTGGGATCTGTATATAAGAAATACAATATAAGGGGTGAGGGACGGTGCTGAGAGACACAGTAATAATAATGTACGGAGGGATTGTGTCGCTGTTCTTGGGTTCTGTATATAAGAAATACAATATAAGAGGTGAGGGACGGTGCTGAGAGACACAGCAATAATAATGTACGGAGGGATTGTGTCGCTGTTCTTGGGATCTGTATATAAGAAATACAATATAAGAGGTGAGGGACGGTGCTGAGAGACACAGTAATAATAATGTACGGGGGGATTGTGTCGCTGTTCTTGGGTTCTGTATATAAGAAATACAATATAAGGGGTGAGGGACGGTGCTGAGAGACACAGTAATAATAATGTACGGGGGGATTGTGTCGCTGTTCTTGGGATCTGTATATAAGAAATACAATATAAGGGGTGAGGGACGGTGCTGAGAGACACAGTAATAATAATGTACGGAGGGATTGTGTCGCTGTTCTTGGGATCTGTATATAAGAAATACAATATAAGAGGTGAGGGACGGTGCTGAGAGACACAGTAATAATAATGTACGGGGGGATTGTGTCGCTGTTCTTGGGGTCTGTATATAAGAAATACAATATAAGGGGTGAGGGACGGTGCTGAGAGACACAGTAATAATAATGTACGGGGGGATTGTGTCGCTGTTCTTGGGATCTGTATATAAGAAATACAATATAAGGGGTGAGGGACGGTGCTGAGAGACACAGTAATAATAATGTACGGAGGGATTGTGTCGCTGTTCTTGGGTTCTGTATATAAGAAATACAATATAAGAGGTGAGAGACGGTGCTGAGAGACACAGTAATAATAATGTACGGGGGGATTGTGTCGCTGTTCTTGGGGTCTGTATATAAGAAATACAATATAAGGGGTGAGGGACGGTGCTGAGAGACACAGTAATAATAATGTACGGGGGGATTGTGTCGCTGTTCTTGGGGTCTGTATATAAGAAATACAATATAAGGGTTGAGGGACGGTGCTGAGAGACACAGTAATAATAATGTACGGAGGGATTGTGTCACTGTTCTTGGGATCTGTATATAAGAAATACAATATAAGAGGTGAGGGACGGTGCTGAGAGACACAGTAATAATAATGTATGGAGGGATTGTGTCGCTGTTCTTGGGGTCTGTATATAAGAAATACAATATAAGGGGTGAGGGGCGGTGCTGAGAGACACAGTAATAATAATGTACGGAGGGATTGTGTCGCTGTTCTTGGGTTCTGTATATAAGAAATACAATATAAAAGGTGAGGGACGGTGCTGAGAGACACAGTAATAATAATGTACGGGGGGATTGTGTCGCTGTTCTTGGGATCTGTATATAAGAAATACAATATAAGAGGTGAGGGACGGTGCTGAGAGACACAGTAATAATAATGTACGGAGGGATTGTGTCGCTGTTCTTGGGTTCTGTTCTGTATATAAGAAATACAATATAAGAGGTGAGGGACGGTGCTGAGAGACACAGTAATAATAATGTACGGGGGGATTGTGTCGCTGTTCTTGGGATCTGTATATAAGAAATACAATATAAGAGGTGAGGGACGGTGCTGAGAGACACAGTAATAATAATGTACGGAGGGATTGTGTCGCTGTTCTTGGGTTCTGTATATAAGAAATACAATATAAGAGGTGAGGGACGGTGCTGAGAGACACAGTAATAATAATGTACGGGGGGATTGTGTCGCTGTTCTTGGGATCTGTATATAAGAAATACAATATAAGAGGTGAGGGACGGTGCTGAGAGACACAGTAATAATAATGTACGGAGGGATTGTGTCGCTGTTCTTGGGATCTGTATATAAGAAATACAATATAAGGGGTGAGGGACGGTGCTGAGAGACACAGTAATAATAATGTACGGAGGGATTGTGTCGCTGTTCTTGGGTTCTGTATATAAGAAATACAATATAAGAGGTGAGGGACGGTGCTGAGAGACACAGTAATAATAATGTACGGAGGGATTGTGTCGCTGTTCTTGGGATCTGTATATAAGAAATACAATATAAGAGGTGAGGGACGGTGCTGAGAGACACAGTAATAATAATGTACGGGGGGATTGTGTCGCTGTTCTTGGGATCTGTATATAAGAAATACAATATAAGGGGTGAGGGACGGTGCTGAGAGACACAGTAATAATAATGTACGGAGGGATTGTGTCACTGTTCTTGGGGTCTGTATATAAGAAATACAATATAAGAGGTGAGGGACGGTGCTGAGAGACACAGTAATAATAATGTACGGAGGGATTGTGTCGCTGTTCTTGGGGTCTGTATATAAGAAATACAATATAAGAGGTGAGGGACGGTGCTGAGAGACACAGTAATAATAATGTACGGGGGGATTGTGTCGCTGTTCTTGGGATCTGTATATAAGAAATACAATATAAGAGGTGAGGGACGGTGCTGAGAGAGACACAGTAATAATAATGTACGGAGGGATTGTGTCGCTGTTCTTGGGATCTGTATATAAGAAATACAATATAAGAGGTGAGGGACGGTGCTGAGAGACACAGTAATAATAACGTACGGAGGGATTGTGTTGCTGTTCTTGGGTTCTGTATATAAGAAATACAATATAAGGGGTGAGGGACGGTGCTGAGAGACACAGTAATAATAATGTACGGAGGGATTGTGTCGCTGTTCTTGGGATCTGTATATAAGAAATACAATATAAGAGGTGAGGGACGGTGCTGAGAGACACAGTAATAATAATGTACGGAGGGATTGTATCGTCGTTCTTGGGTTCTGTACATAAGAAATACAATATAAGAGGTGAGGGACGGTGCTGAGAGACACAGTAATAATAATGTACGGGGGGATTGTGTCGCTGTTCTTGGGATCTGTATATAAGAAATACAATATAAGAGGTGAGGGACGGTGCTGAGAGACACAGTAATAATAATGTACGGAGGGATTGTGTCGCTGTTCTTGGGATCTGTATATAAGAAATACAATATAAGGGGTGAGGGACGGTGCTGAGAGACACAGTAATAATAATGTACGGAGGGATTGTGTCGCTGTTCTTGGGATCTGTATATAAGAAATACAATATAAGGGGTGAGGGACGGTGCTGAGAGACACAGTAATAATAATGTACGGAGGGATTGTGTCACTGTTCTTGGGGTCTGTATATAAGAAATACAATATAAGAGGTGAGGGACGGTGCTGAGAGACACAGTAATAATAATGTACGGGGGGATTGTGTCGCTGTTCTTGGGGTCTGTATATAAGAAATACAATATAAGGGGTGAGGGACGGTGCTGAGAGACACAGTAATAATAATGTACGGGGGGATTGTGTCGCTGTTCTTGGGGTCTGTATATAAGAAATACAATATAAGGGGTGAGGGACGGTGCTGAGAGACACAGTAATAATAATGTACGGGGGGATTGTGTCGCTGTTCTTGGGTTCTGTATATAAGAAATACAATATAAGAGGTGAGGGACGGTGCTGAGAGACACAGTAATAATAATGTACGGAGGGATTGTGTCGCTGTTCTTGGGGTCTGTATATAAGAAATACAATATAAGAGGTGAGGGACGGTGCTGAGAGACACAGTAATAATAATGTACGGAGGGATTGTGTCGCTGTTCTTGGGATCTGTATATAAGAAATACAATATAAGAGGTGAGGGACGGTGCTGAGAGACACAGTAATAATAATGTATGGAGGGATTGTGTCGCTGTTCTTGGGGTCTGTATATAAGAAATACAATATAAGGGGTGAGGGGCGGTGCTGAGAGACACAGTAATAATAATGTACGGAGGGATTGTGTCACTGTTCTTGGGGTCTGTATATAAGAAATACAATATAAGAGGTGAGGGACGGTGCTGAGAGACACAATAATAATAATGTACGGAGGGATTGTGTCGCTGTTCTTGGGGTCTGTATATAAGAAATACAATATAAGGGGTGAGGGACGGTGCTGAGAGACACAGTAATAATAATGTACGGAGGGATTGTGTCGCTGTTCTTGGGTTCTGTATATAAGAAATACAATATAAGAGGTGAGGGACGGTGCTGAGAGACACAGTAATAATAATGTACGGAGGGATTGTGTCGCTGTTCTTGGGTTCTGTATATAAGAAATACAATATAAAAGGTGAGGGACGGTGCTGAGAGACACAGTAATAATAATGTATGGGGGGATTGTGTCGCTGTTCTTGGGATCTGTATATAAGAAATACAATATAAGAGGTGAGGGACGGTGCTGAGAGACAGTAATAATAATGTACGGAGGGATTGTGTCACTGTTCTTGGGTTCTGTATATAAGAAATACAATATAAGGGGTGAGGGACGGTGCTGAGAGACACAGTAATAATAATGTACGGAGGGATTGTGTCGCTGTTCTTGGGTTCTGTATATAAGAAATACAATATAAGAGGTGAGGGACGGTGCTGAGAGAGACAGTAATAATAATGTACGGGGGGATTGTGTCGCTGTTCTTGGGATCTGTATATAAGAAATACAATATAAGAGGTGAGGGACGGTGCTGAGAGACACAGTAATAATAATGTACGGAGGGATTGTGTCGCTGTTCTTGGGTTCTGTATATAAGAAATACAATATAAGAGGTGAGGGACGGTGCTGAGAGACACAGTAATAATAATGTACGGAGGGATTGTGTCACTGTTCTTGGGATCTGTATATAAGAAATACAATATAAGAGGTGAGGGACGGTGCTGAGAGAGACAGTAATAATAATGTACGGAGGGATTGTGTCGCTGTTCTTGGGATCTGTATATAAGAAATACAATATAAGAGGTGAGGGACGGTGCTGAGAGTCACAGTAATAATAATGTACGGGGGGATTGTGTCGCTGTTCTTGGGTTCTGTATATAAGAAATACAATATAAGAGGTGAGGGACGGTGCTGAGAGACACAGTAATAATAATGTACGGAGGGATTGTGTCGCTGTTCTTGGGATCTGTATATAAGAAATACAATATAAGAGGTGAGGGACGGTGCTGAGAGACACAGTAATAATAATGTACGGAGGGATTGTGTCACTGTTCTTGGGGTCTGTATATAAGAAATACAATATAAGGGGTGAGGGACGGTGCTGAGAGACACAGTAATAATAATGTACGGAGGGATTGTGTCGCTGTTCTTGGGTTCTGTATATAAGAAATACAATATAAGAGGTGAGGGACGGTGCTGAGAGACACAGTAATAATAATGTACGGGGGGATTGTGTCGCTGTTCTTGGGGTCTGTATATAAGAAATACAATATAAGAGGTGAGGGACGGTGCTGAGAGACACAGTAATAATAATGTACGGGGGGATTGTGTCGCTGTTCTTGGGGTCTGTATATAAGAAATACAATATAAGGGGTGAGGGACGGTGCTGAGAGACACAGTAATAATAATGTACGGGGGGATTGTGTCGCTGTTCTTGGGGTCTGTATATAAGAAATACAATATAAGGGGTGAGGGACGGTGCTGAGAGACACAGTAATAATAATGTACGGAGGGATTGTGTCGCTGTTCTTGGGATCTGTATATAAGAAATACAATATAAGAGGTGAGGGACGGTGCTGAGAGACACAGTAATAATAACGTACGGAGGGATTGTGTCGCTGTTCTTGGGTTCTGTATATAAGAAATACAATATAAGAGGTGAGGGACGGTGCTGAGAGACACAGTAATAATAATGTACGGGGGGATTGTGTCGCTGTTCTTGGGATCTGTATATAAGAAATACAATATAAGAGGTGAGGGACGGTGCTGAGAGACACAGTAATAATAATGTACGGGGGGATTGTGTCGCTGTTCTTGGGATCTGTATATAAGAAATACAATATAAGAGGTGAGGGACGGTGCTGAGAGTCACAGTAATAATAATGTATGGAGGGATTGTGTCGCTGTTCTTGGGATCTGTATATAAGAAATACAATATAAGGGGTGAGGGACGGTGCTGAGAGACACAGTAATAATAATGTACGGAGGGATTGTGTCACTGTTCTTGGGGTCTGTATATAAGAAATACAATATAAGGGGTGAGGGACGGTGCTGAGAGACACAGTAATAATAATGTACGGAGGGATTGTGTCGCTGTTCTTGGGGTCTGTATATAAGAAATACAATATAAGAGGTGAGGGACGGTGCTGAGAGACACAGTAATAATAATGTACGGAGGGATTGTGTCACTGTTCTTGGGGTCTGTATATAAGAAATACAATATAAGGGGTGAGGGACGGTGCTGAGAGACACAGTAATAATAATGTACGGAGGGATTGTGTCACTGTTCTTGGGATCTGTATATAAAATACAATATAAGAGGTGAGGGACGGTGCTGAGAGACACAGCAATAATAATGTACGGAGGGATTGTGTCGCTGTTCTTGGGATCTGTATATAAGAAATACAATATAAGAGGTGAGGGACGGTGCTGAGAGACACAGTAATAATAATGTACGGAGGGATTGTGTCGCTGTTCTTGGGATCTGTATATAAGAAATACAATATAAGAGGTGAGGGACGGTGCTGAGAGACACAGTAATAATAATGTACGGGGGGATTGTGTCGCTGTTCTTGGGATCTGTATATAAGAAATACAATATAAGAGGTGAGGGACGGTGCTGAGAGAGACACAGTAATAATAATGTACGGAGGGATTGTGTCGCTGTTCTTGGGATCTGTATATAAGAAATACAATATAAGAGGTGAGGGACGGTGCTGAGAGACACAGTAATAATAACGTACGGAGGGATTGTGTTGCTGTTCTTGGGTTCTGTATATAAGAAATACAATATAAGGGGTGAGGGACGGTGCTGAGAGACACAGTAATAATAATGTACGGGGGGATTGTGTCGCTGTTCTTGGGGTCTGTATATAAGAAATACAATATAAGAGGTGAGGGACGGTGCTGAGAGACACAGTAATAATAATGTACGGAGGGATTGTGTCGCTGTTCTTGGGTTCTGTATATAAGAAATACAATATAAGAGGTGAGGGACGGTGCTGAGAGACACAGTAATAATAATGTACGGGGGGATTGTGTCGCTGTTCTTGGGGTCTGTATATAAGAAATACAATATAAGAGGTGAGGGACGGTGCTGAGAGTCACAGTAATAATAATGTACGGAGGGATTGTGTCGCTGTTCTTGGGATCTGTATATAAGAAATACAATATAAGAGGTGAGGGACGGTGCTGAGAGACACAGTAATAATAATGTACGGAGGGATTGTGTCGCTGTTCTTGGGATCTGTATATAAGAAATACAATATAAGAGGTGAGGGACGGTGCTGAGAGACACAGTAATAATAATGTACGGAGGGATTGTGTCGCTGTTCTTGGGATCTGTATATAAGAAATACAATATAAGAGGTGAGGGACGGTGCTGAGACACAGTAATAATAATGTACGGAGGGATTGTGTCGCTGTTCTTGGGATCTGTATATAAGAAATACAATATAAGAGGTGAGGGACGGTGCTGAGAGACACAGTAATAATAATGTACGGAGGGATTGTGTCGCTGTTCTTGGGTTCTGTATATAAGAAATACAATATAAGGAGGTGAGGGACGGTATCATGGGAGAGGGGGTTTGGCCCGGTATTGAAGGGGTTAGACCCCATTTGGCCACCCCCTGCTCTCACGTGGGAATCAAGGGGTTAACTGGACTGCGGTTCAGTAAGGTGTTTTTACCCTGCTTCAGCAACCAACTATATATTGCTGGTAGAGACAGCTACCCCATGTCTGGAGCATTGGGTGTGAAATATAGCACCTGTGACAAACATTCTCTATATAGGAGGCCCAGCTTCAAAGCATTTCTTGACAAGGGGTTTTATGGGGGCCAGGGGTGCGGCTACAGAAGGAGATATCAGAATGAGTGACCTTATTAAATATAAGAATATGATGAGATGTCCTCGGCTGAACATGCTAAAAGTTACATATGTGTATCCGTGGGACCGAGTCGCAAATAATGATTACAGACACATGATGTCTAGCAGGTACTAAGAGCCAGATATTAATATCTCTCTTAATTTTAGTATTACACGGTTATATTTAGTCTCATTGGGAGCGTCATGCGTACCGGAATGTATTAATATGTCTTGCGTGCCATTCAGTATTACTGAACTGAAGTTATGAAGTTATTTAGATAGGAAAAGCAGTTTTTGACACGTCCTGGGGTGGGAGGAGTTTTACTCTAGGGTAAGACTGTCAACCTCACCACTGATTTATGACAGGGGTTGGGTTTAGGTTGTGTTCAATGGGAAAAACTGTATTTAAGGCTGAGCAAGTGTGGGATGGGGGCTGAGGAAATAAGCCCAATGATTAGAATAATACCCACCCAGTGGGCAGGTATTACGGTTCCCTCAGGTGAGCTGGCAAGGAGAGATTGGGTGTAGGTAATTGTTCTCCAATGGCCTACACTCAATAGTAAGGTATAGACTGGAGATTGCATATAAACGAGGCCCAGCCTATACTCTGTGTCTTCGTGTATTTCCGTGATGTCTACATCTGAACATGTATTATGGAAGAAATTGTCAATCCTGTATCCTGATGGCTTTCTTGTCCAAACTCCTTAAATAAGTGTATATTTTGCCTGTTATTTGTATATCTTGTGTGTTCACCTTCATTAAGGAATAAATTATATTTTATCATATCTAGTCGTGTTCAGTTCAACCTAGGTATTTTTGGTGTCTAGTATATCTTGTCATAAGTTACCGTGACAAGCTTATAATAAACTGGTGGCAGCGGAGGGACTGAACTGAACCTGTATTACAGTTTACTGCGGGACCCTGTAATACAGTTGGAACTCGAGGTGAATTGTGAGTTCCTAACACTAAAGATATTGGACACACAGTGTACAACATATAACACAAGATATGGCACCTCCTCACTGTTCCCCTACTTGTGAGAAGCATTGCCTCCAGAACCAAAGTGCCGGCCATCCGTGTGACTGGAGCCGGGCACCGAGACCGGAGGAGTGCATCAAGTCGGCGCGGGGACCGGCAGCCAGCAAGGCTGAGAGAGAGACAGCGATCGGTGAGCATGAAACCCGGCCGGCTGAGCAAAGAGCCACCGCTGCAGCCGCCGTAACCATCAAACCGCCCGGAGAGCAGGGAATGGACCCAGCTCCGGGACGGCAGAGACTTGGGGAGGGAGCGGGTGGTCTCGGAGACCACGGAAGTCTTGCAGCAGGAGAGGTATCGCCGTTGCGGCGGCCCGTCCATTTTCCATGAAAGAGCTAGCACTGGTGTGTGCATTGGGCGAGACGTGGTTCCCGGCGAAGTGGGCCCAGCTCATGGCGTTGGTACCGCACAGACCCGCTTACCCCCTCCCTGAACCCGGCGCTTGAGCAGCTCCGCTCTGGACTCAGCAGCCTCTTGCGGGGGGTAGTCCATCGGCGGCGGAGGAGCTCCGGCAGGCGCCGCGGCACTGCCAACAAGCGGGCCACATCAATGCCCGGTGCCCGGACCGTGAGCGGTCGGGTCGAAGATGCCCCTCAGGGCCAGCGCTCACAAGCTGTGGAAAATATGACCCATTTAGCGGCATCCTCCGATGGCTCCCGCCCAGCCGGGGCGACAACCCTTCGCGGGACGTTCCCTGGAGAACCTGGCCGGGCTGAATCAACAAGAGCGGCGGCCATCCATCGGATCCCGGCGGAGAACCGGCGGCGGCGGCGAAAGAGAAGCCGCCATTCTGGCATCCTGCCGGAGGCAATTTTATTTGGGGGAGGGTTGGGGTGTGCGGGAGGTGGGTGTTTCACATTGTTTGGCGGAGTCGACGATCCCCAGCGATGACCGGAGCCCCACGATCTGCACCGGCGACCCTGTGCCAAAGCTGGGTGCTGTTGCGGCAGCTACCCGGGGCTCGCCCGTGGCGGCGACGGCGGCGGAAGAGCCGCGATTCCGGCAAAGTGCCGGAGCCCTTTCTGAGTGGGGGGAGGGACAGGGATTGCGGGAGGGGGTTATTTTACCTGGTTTGAATGGAGCCGTGTTTCTCCACGAGGACCTGGGACCCCGGTCCTGCATCGTTTCCCCTGTGCCAAACCCGGGAGCTGTTGCGGCAGTTGCCCGTTGCTTCCCGGCCCAGATGACGCCGGCGACGGCCACTCCAGCCCCCCTGCAATTGGGACCAACGAAGGCGGCGGTCTCTGCGGGGACCAGCGAGGTAAGCCAGACCAAGTCGCAGACTGACCCTGACTTATTTTTACCTATGACTGTTGTTCCCCTGTAGGGGTGACCGGTGGGTGGCAGGAGATAGGGGCACCAGGGGAGGGGAAGGAAGGGCAGCTTGTAGGGCAGGTAGGCTTTCCCATTACCCTGGCGGAGCATCAAGGGGACTCTCAGTTAAGAGCCCCCCTGTTGCAGCCTTGCTATGGGCTGGAGGTATCCGGGGTTGTGGCACAGTTAGACCACCCCAGGGTTACCTACCGGCCAGGAGCTAAGGTAGGTGCATCTGCTCCAGCAACCCTGAGCTCACCTCCGGTAATGGGGGCACAGCTTCAGGGAGAGGGGCTAGCCCCGTTAGCACCCAGCTCTAGGGTAGGATTGCCTGGGAGAGGGTTGGGTGGGCCAGTGGGAACCGGGGAGGGAAGGCAGCAAGTGAGCCAGCCAGATTGCCCCATTACCCTGGCAGAGCCTCAGGGGGTCTCTCGGTTTAGAGCCCCACTGTTGTTCCCTGGCTATGGGTTGGAGGTATCAGGGGCAGTGGCAAAGTTAGCCCACCCCCATAATACCTGCCAGCCAGGAGCCAAGGTAGGTGCTTCTGCACCAGTGCCCCTGGGCTCCTCTCCGGTAATGGGGAGGCAGTGTCAGGGAGATGGCCTCACTCAGGTGTCCTTAGGATCCAGGTTAGGATTAGCTAGGGAGAAGCGGAGTGAGGGAAGGCTGCAGGTAGGTAGCCAGCACAAGGTCTCAGTGGGAGAAGAAGGGCTAGTGGTAGCGGGGAGGGAAAGCAGCAGGTATGGCAGCTAGAGTTCCCCATTACCCTGGCAGAGCCTCAGGGGGTCTCTCAGATCAGCAACCCCCTGTTGCAGCCTGGCTATGGGCTGGGGGTATCATGGGCAGTGGCAAGCTTGTGCCACCCCAGGGATACCTGCCAGCCAAGAGCTAAGGCGGGTGCATCTGGTGAAATGCCCCTGAGCTCATCCCTGGTAAGGGGGGAGACAAGGTCAGGGAGGTAGGTGCACTCATGGAGTTCCAGTGTCTGGGTTAGGATTGCCCAAGGGGGAGAGGAGTGCAGGTGGGCTGCAGGGAGGTAAGCAGCAGGAGTCATCAGCAGGGGCTGAGGTGCTGGGCCTAGGGGAGGCTAGGCAGGTAGACACTGTGGAGCGGGGGGAGATAGGAGGTCAGTGGGGTGTCAGGCAGCTGGCAGAAGCTAGGGATGGGCTAGGTAGGCAGAAAGTCCCTTGCTCTGACTTACCAGGAGTGACCCCCCTGACAGATCCCACAGGGTTCCCAGAGGTGGGGCTGTGGGTAGGTAGGCAGCCAGGAGCAGTAGCCAGGGCTAGGGGGGTACAGCAGAGGGTTCTGTCCCCAGGGCAGCCAAGGGTAGCTACAGGGAGGAAGGGCAGCACAGTGGAGGGGAGTGATGCTGGCCCTAGCAGCAGTGGTGGTAGCAGGTGCTTGTTTCCTGGCCTTCAGTGTTGAGAGGGCAGGGGCAAAGCACCTGGGTACCAGGGACCCCAGCACAGGATACGGGGGGATTGCCTTGTCCCAGGGGGCACAGGAGAGGGTGGTAGTCAGCACCCCAGGTGGTTTCTGGATTCCAGAAGTGATGCCACTCGGGGTGGGGACTGCCCTAGAGCCAGGGAGAGGAGACAAGGGTATAGCGGAGCAGCTACAGGTGGGCACAGGGCCAGGGCAGGTAGGGTCCCTACAGGATAGTGACATAGCTCTTTCCCAGACTTGGTTGACAGGAAAGCGATGGTCTGTGCTTAATAGCTGGTCTCTCGCTGGTGCAGAGACATGCCAGTCTCTGGGCAGTATGCAGCCTGGTCTGCAGAGGTGCCCCTTCACGATGGGCTTGGTTCACCAGGCACTAGGTGGGGGCAGAGGGTGGCAAAGGAGGATGCCCGGCGGCCACGTTGGAGCCCTGCTCAGCAGGATCTGGACTTCACTAACCAATGTGGCCAGGGCAATGTGCTGGACAATGCCGGAGGACAATTTTGCCAGGCCAACCCCTCAGGACTTATTGAGTGCTTCAAGGATGCCAGTGGTGTCCCAGTGCCAGGGTGGGCAGCTGGGTCACAAGGCACCCATTGAGCAGAGGAGGTGTCATGGGAGAGGGGGTTTGGCCCAGGATTAAAGGGGTTACCCCCCATTTGGCCACCCCCTACTCTCCCCTGGGAAGCAAGGGGTTAACTGGACTGTGGTCCAGTAATGTGTTTTTACCTTGCTTCAGCATCCTAATGTATATTCCCCTGTAAAAATGTATTGTTTCTGTTCCAGTGTTTGCACCAACACATACACTGGGATTAATGCGGGAGGGAAAGGGTTAAGGTTAACTTAGTGTTTATAGCTCTTTGTTCCATGTTTCCGCCTTTTCAGGCACCATTTTGCAGAGTCCCATAGGTCGCCATTGGGGCTTCATGTATTCCAATGGCAGAAGTAGCGGTTTTGGACCTGTTTCCAGCGACGACCAGCAGGTGGCATCTGAGAGGAGGAGCGGCCATTGACTTCAATGGGGATTCCTCGACGTCGGCCTCCAGGAACAGGTTGGCAGCCATCCAAACCGCAAAACCACAGAAGCGGATACAATGTCTTTGAAAAGAGCTTTATCACTTGGGTCAAGTTCAATGACAATTGGCGTGGGAATCTTAGGTTCTAGGGCACCTGGGAATAAAATTCTTGTTGCCGCTAGCCCCTAGGAACCCCCACACACAACCCCCACCGGGTCCAGGAATGAGGGACCACCGTAAAGGGTCGAGCGGAGAAAGAGGGTCGCGCCATTGACTTTAATGGCGGAGCAGAGGTCCCATTGAATCCAGTGGCGGCACTCGCCCATGCATTGTCTATGGCGGCGCCGGCCATTGATTCCAATGGGGAAAAGCCGCGTGGCGTGAAAACGGCTAAGTCCGAAATGGTGAAAAGTGTAAGTCCATATCTCCGGTTCTGGAAAGACCAGAGAGCTGGGATTTGGGTGGCATGTAGCCAAGGTTCCGGC
Source organism: Ascaphus truei (assembly GCF_040206685.1). Lineage (NCBI taxonomy): Eukaryota > Metazoa > Chordata > Amphibia > Anura > Ascaphidae > Ascaphus > Ascaphus truei. Next base: position 672,831 of record NW_027453858.1, on the reverse strand, counting down.
ATGAATACATGGCCATTCCCAGCCCTCTCCGAACAACCAGACGGAGTGTGGGCAACTGTAAAGATTTTGTGGTTTTTCCATAGACTTCAATGGCGAGGCTCAGACTTCTCCCATTGAAAGTCTAGAACGGGGAACCCCATTGACTTCAACGGCGGAGTCGCTCAATTGAACGCCTATGGCGGCGGAGCCCATTGATTTCAATGGGGAAAGAGTGACTGGCAGAGATTCATTTTTAAAGGGACGAATCCTGTATTTTAAAAGTGTTTTAACCTGCATTTGTGTATCTCCAGTTCTGGGGGTCGCAGGGGGCTAAGATTTGGCCACAATGGAGATACAGATCCGGCAAGAAAAGCTGGCAAATATCAGCCCACTGGGCCCAACGGAACCGATTATATTAATATGTGAAGATATTAAACTGTGAATGGTATTTTGGGTCTGATAGGAGAACACATAGCCCATCTGCTATGTTAATAGGTCAGGGGGGCAGACAGATGGTTTAGCATAAGCCCTCTGATCAAAGGTTAACCGCTCTGATTGTATACACTAGGGCGAAGAACAAAGGGCCTGAGTTGTGTGTAAGTGTCATAGTTCACACTTGCAGGGAAGGGAGATTCTACTTCAAAAGACTCCACTAGCCAGCTAGGCGCCTTAAGGTTAAGGTATAGGATTGAAAATTGTATATAAAACAAGGCTCAGCCTATGCCCATGGTCTGTTGTGTCATTCTGAGATTGCTGCATGAACTGCTAATCAAGATTCCTGGTTATTTCATCATTCCAATTCTAAGTAAGTGCCTATTTTGTCTGTTATTTGTATATCTCGTGTGTTCACCTTTTTCAAGGAATAAATTATATTTTATCATATCTCAGTCGTGTTCAGTTCAACCCAGTTATATTGGTGTATAATATATGCCTCTCACAAGTTCCCGTGACAGTGAGGGACGGTGCTGAGAGAGTCACAGTAAAAATAATGTATGTGAGAGAGGTATGGTAACACACACACATACAGTGACACACACACATACAGTGACACACACACATAAAAACAGAAAAGACACAGCGCACAACGCTCATAGTGCATTAAACAATATATTGACATCAACAATAAGGTAAGGTGAGTAATATGCGTACATCAAAATAATTGAACATAAGCAGTTAGGGATAATGTTACCCAACGCCTCAGGAAACCGCAACAAGTGTCCTCACAAGGGTTTTGGCGCTGATATCTCGGATGCAGGATCCTAGTAGTAGAAAGGTAAGTAGGAAGCCTCTACGAAATTCTTTATCCCCAGAGCACGAGTCCAACGTCTGCTGCTGTTGCATACAGTTCTTTGCCAGAGCAAAGCTCCACACCGGCTGGGTTCTCTCACTCCCCTCCGTGCAAAGCACTTCCGGGTCGATGACGTCACCGCGGGGGAAATGTCTGGTAATGCCGCCGTGCAGACTCGATCAGCTCGCGTGGTGGGGTAGTAGTTAGAGGTAGAGTTCTTGACCAATCATCCAACGCGTTTCGAAACCCGTGAGGAAGAAACCCACGGGTTTCGAAACGCGTTGGATGATTGGTCAAGAACTCTACCTCTAACTACTACCCCACCACGCGAGCTGATCGAGTCTGCACGGCGCCATTACCAGCCATTTCCCCCGCGGTGACGTCATCGACCCGGAAGTGCTTTGCACGGAGGGGAGTGAGAGAACCCAGCCGGTGTGGAGCTTTGCTCTGGCAAAGAACTGTATGCAACAGCAGCAGACGTTGGACTCGTGCTCTGGGGATAAAGAATTTCGTAGAGGCTTCCTACTTACCTTTCTACTACTAGGATCCTGCATCCGAGATATCAGCGCCAAAACCCTTGTGAGGACACTTGTTGCGGTTTCCTGAGGCGTTGGGTAACATAATCCCTAACTGCTTATGTTCAATTATTTTGATGTACGCATATTACTCACCTTACCTTATTGTTGATGTCAATATATTGTTTAATGCACTATGAGCGTTGTGCGCTGTGTCTTTTCTGTTTTTATCTGCTAGCTTAGGGGGTCCCTGAGCCCCCCCTCCATCGCAGCTGCAGACTCTCTGTTCAAGGTCACGTAATTTTATATATTATATTTAATCACTAATTATCACGTCACTTCAATAGTAGTTGCGCACTATATATTTTCTTTTCACACAACACACACACATACAGTGACACACAGTGACACACGGTGACACACA